>NW_014577172.1:458020-459233 GCF_000485595.1 Priapulus caudatus | reverse complement strand
GGGTAACTGAGAAGGCTGTTTTCGTATATAATTAACGACGAGCTTGTCTATGTAAGTCTGCATTGATTACTCCGTGAGACAAATCAATCTGTCTGCGGGGAATTATTAATAGAGCGTCACTGTAGTGCGGCAGCGTTGTTGAATGTAATTTACGCGTCAGTCTCGCGCTCGTCTTCATCTGATTACTGTCATTTCATTTTTCCACGCGTGCTAGTTGCGTAGGTGGTCGCGTGTGACACGCCTATATATAGTTGATGCAACAACTAGAGTATTATTTTAGAGTTTAACACAATACGTAGTTGTAGAATAGCAGCTCCACGATTATTTTATCTGATGAACGTCATGTGTGATGAGTGGTATTCAAACGATATGTTGGCATGTACCATCAAGTGATAATCTTGCTTTTGCCCTTTGTTTATCCATACATGCATTTTATTTGACAACATTAGGGTTAGTGTATCGATCTTTCTGTGTTTGAACATGCATTAAAGTCTCCATGCGTGAGTTTGTCGCACGTTAAAATGCTTAATATAATTTTATGTCTATGCATATATCTTATAATTCCTTGATTAGGTTCCGAGCTGGCAGTCATGTACAACGACGAATCAGTGTTGGAGAATCATCACTTGGCCGTTGCCTTCAAGCTACTACAGCAGGAGGGCTGCGACATTTTCCAGAACCTAACCAGGAAGCAGAGACTGACGATCCGGAAAATGAGCATCGACATGGTGAATAGCATGGCGCATTCCTATTGTAGATATTTTTTAGATAGAAGGACCCTATTACGTGGTTACCTCCGTACGATTACATGTTATTACGGGGCCCATACATATTGCACTCATATATATATATATATTCATAGAGTCGTCTTTTCGCACTCCCTTCGCCCTTACTGCGGTGATGTTACATACTTATCTTCCAGGCACCGACATTCTAATCTATGTACGCTTTGATAACTGCTGAAGATTATAGCGTTTCTTTTTGTGTACGCGCTTATTGACCAATACTATATACTCTCGAATAGATATGAGGGGCAATTAAGAGCTCTCTCTCTCTCTCTCTCTCTCTCTCTCTCTCTCTCTCTCTCTCTCTCGAGAGAGAGAGATAGACAAAGAGAGAGAGAAAGAGAGAGAGAGGAGATGAAGAGAGAGACGCAGAGAACAGGAGGAGAGGCGCGAGCGAGAAGAGAGAGAGAGACGAAGAGAAAGAGGAG
>NW_014577172.1:451490-457940 GCF_000485595.1 Priapulus caudatus | reverse complement strand
ATCTCTCTATCTCTCTATCTCTCTATCTCTCTATCTCTCTATCTCTCTCTTTCTCTCTCTCTCTCTCTATCTCTCTATCTCTCTATCTCTCTGTTTCTCGCTCTCTCATCAACCATTAACAGGAGCAGCTGCAGCAAACAATTGATATAGATTGACTCTCTGGCTGCGTTCTAGTTTATGACTAGCTCATATATCGTGAAGCTCTTTCTAAACTGCATTTCTCGCGTCTGAAGGCGCACACACAATGGTGTAAATCCAAACTAAATTTCTTATGACCTCATCGGGCAAAGCAATCGTTGCTCTTAGTTAAGCGCGTTATCTTCGTTCTAAACAAGAATGAAATAAAACAAGACATTAAAGCGCAGAATAACCTTTCGAGGCAACTGCGTCATCGCCGATTGTATTGTGATGTATGCATTCAGGGAAGCAGTGATCCCAGCAGCTTGACGTAGGCAGCGGTTGACGTAGGCAGTGGTTGACGTAGGCAGTGGTTGACGTAGGCAGTGGTTGACGTAGGCAGTGGTTGACGTAGGCAGTGCTTGATTCTGTTGAGCTCCTTCTAGAAATCTCGATACTTGTGACGCCAGGGGGCGCACAGTGCAACTTGCTGCTCGTATACAACCCGCTTGCATTTCGTTTCACTTTAGAGTAATAATCCTAGAAATGGAAATGTGCGGGAATGCCTGAAAGCACTTTTCCGTGGAATTGCAGCAGCTGAAACAAACGCTGCATCAAGGTTTACTTTTTTGGGGTTTTAAGTGTTTTTACTCCCTTCATGGAGTGGAGAAATAAGCATTTCCAATTATGAATTGATTTGTCTTATTGCTGTTATCGTTTGCATTGCGCGTCCCCGCGCGCGTGCGTGCGTGTGTGTGACGTGCGTGCGTGTGTGTGACGTGCGTGCGTGCGTGCGTGCGTGCGTGCGTGCGTGCGTGCGTGCGTGCGTGTGTAAACTAGTTGAACTGTTATATAAGTTGCACAAGTAATTGTGCACACGTGCGCGAATTGTTCTCAAGTGATCGTTCCATCTTCAGGTTCTAGCGACAGACATGTCTAAGCACATGAGCTTACTAGCAGATCTGAAGACGATGGTGGAAACAAAGAAAGTGGCCGGCTCTGGTGTGCTTTTGCTGGACAATTACACAGATAGGATACAGGTAGAGATATTAGCATCCTATATTATATATCAAGCAGCTACATAAATTCTACATTAAGAGTTTAAATAGCAGTGTGTAAATTTTAATGTAAGGATAAGGGTGCCAATGAATTGTTTACATCTATTTGTTGCCCAATATGATCAATATGCCTTGCGGGATATGGCAATATCGTGGCCTTAAACGAAGTCAGTGAGATTTTAGTTAGTGAACTGCGAATGTAAATATACCTGTGTGAATATACCCTAATATTTTCTATTGACGTCGGCATTTAAATACATATAATGTTTATTTACTTGCAAGTAATTTTTTGTTATTATACTATAATGATCAGCATCGAATATTCATTTCCCTCAACGCTGTCCGTTGGCTCTAGGCCTAGTATTACACATATTACTGGACAGAAAAAAATCTTGGTATTGACAAACATAAATACAATTAGCTCTCATGATAACAGCATCAACCTTGCTAGAGCAACCTTGCTACATCCTGTTGCATTCACATCCCAGCCAACGCTACAAACGTCCGGCGGCAAGTAATAGGAGCCAGCAACGACTTCCACCCATTTCTAAGCGAGACTCGTCTTGCATTCTATGTATAGGTACTACAGAACATGGTACATTGTGCCGACCTCAGCAATCCAACAAAGTCGACGTCCGTCTATCACGCGTGGACCGACCGTATCATGGAGGAGTTTCATCAGCAGGGTGACAAAGAGAGAGACCTTGGTCTCGATCTGTCGCCGATGTGCGACAGGCATAGCGCGACGGTCGAAAAAACGCAGGTGCGTCAGTTGTTCGTTAATTCACTGTAGATCTTCTGCTCCGGGGGTCAGCAACCAGATTAGTCTTAACATTAGTCGTAACATGAACTGTTTCTCATAGACTGTTGATAGAAACATGGTAAAGTTACGAGTTTTTTATGCTCAGTGTATAGAGGGTCCGGTCTATGAAGAAAAGACAATGTTAAGATTTATTTTAAGATTAATTTTGTTTCTGACAAAAGACTCCCGATTTTTTACCGGGTAACACTCTGTGATCACTACAGTGTTGATGTTTCTCACACATCCTTCTGCAAATATATATTTTGGTATGCTAAAATATACATATAGTCTGATACTCTAAATCAATAAAGGACAGTATAATATCGTCTGACAATTCCTAGTTTTGTCTGTATCTGCTGTTTCCGATAAATGGTATCTAATCTGATGTTATTGTTTTATTCTGGTGTGTATTGCAAAGCTACCGCGTTCTCGGATATGTACCGTAAACAACCATTCTGCCAGTGAATCGTACCTTGTCCACAAATAACACGCGTAACTTGCGATTACAGGTTGGTTTTATTGACTTCATAGTCCATCCACTCTGGGAGACATGGGCAGACCTAGTACACCCCGATGCACAGGATATCCTAGACACTCTAGAGGAAAATAGAGGTACATATATCCCTGTGTGACCAAATCTCTCTGTAGCAGTAATACGTCCATAACGATCGTTCACCGCTATGTTACTCTGCTAGTGATCATATATCACAGATAAGGATGCTTGCCTCATCGTAGCTCGTTAGTCACGTCAAATCGCATCCATCCATCGTGTGAATAATGAAAGTAGTATGAATGATTAATCAGTAAGCGTAGCTATTAGAAATCATTAATATCATCTCACAGTGCAGCCCTATGTAACGCACGTTGGCGGGCCTCGCTCCCCTAGCTCTAGTAATACAGCCCACGTTACTACAGACCTGTGAACGTTGATAGCTATTAGCTTAGCACTACACTACTATACTTGCTTCACACGTTACTAGCAATAATACTAAAGCTACGATATAACCCCTTCTCTACATGACCTGTACAGGTATAGTGTAGTACAACTGCAACAAGGCTTTCTCGTTGTCATTGAAATTTACGTATTTCTGCAGATTGGTACCAGAGTCAGATTCCGCAGAGTCCTTCTTCATCGTCGGGAAGTGTGTCTACCTGTGAGCCTGTAGTGGAAACAGGAGGCGGATGCGGAGGAGGAGGAGGAGGAGGCGGGGGAGGAGGAGGAGGAGGAGGAGGAGGTGGGGGAAGGGGGAACTTCAGGTTCGATGCGCCACTCCAGGAGGAAGCAGAATCAGCGGAGGAACAAGAAGAAAGCAGGTAGGCGCGTGTGTGTGTACGGTCCTTCCTTCCCCTGCTGGCCTGGCAGCGATATGCTGGGTACATATCTTACATGCATGTGTATAAAATCATGTTGTAAATTTCATCAGAGGGTATGTAGGAAACTAAAAGTTCGCCCTTGAGTAATTTACCAGACAAGATCGTACTTTTACGTGTATTACATCCACTATTTAGATATTGGGAGAACTCAGCCGCCCATAAATCTAATTACCAGCATTCGACCAATATAGCTGAAAATGACAAGCTTATGAATGCGAAAAAAACTCATTTACCACGTGACGCACAAATTATAAATAACTATAATATTTGTTTTTTTTTCTCTCTTTTTTACAGCTAGCATGTTGTTGTTGTGATTGTGACAGCAATGGCAGCTAGATTGTTCGAGACATTTCACTAATCACGAACACGCATCTGTAGATATAGAACGAAGAGACTGCGGTAAAGGATAGGGAGGAGCACATAGCACTGACTGACATTACACTGACTGCCATCTAGCGGCGACACGAATCAAGATTATATTTCTTTACACGCGCCCTTCATTGTTTTGGTCACAGAAATCGTGCACGTTCACACACACATATAATATATATATATGTGTGTGTGTGTGTGTGTGTGTGTGTGTGTGTGTTGTGGGCGATGACTGGTTACTGCGGTCAGGGGTGACTGTGTGAGTTGGCGTTAAGCGAGATACTCTCCTAGAGAAGGGTTCTGAAGGCGTTAAGCCAACCGCATTGCGAATGTCTATCGTGTCTGATGGAGGTATCCCTTCATATTTGTATATTGAACTATAATGTGAATACCTGTCGATGTTTCCGTGTGACCCGACAGACTTCCGGTTTGTAAAAATGAATCTCCGAATCTTGATCCGCTGTAAAAATAATTTATGCACGGCTTTTGGCGAATTCCGTAGTTTGAAAGGTATGATTTCGTTTTTTCTTGCTTACGTTCTAGTAAATAGGCGTAGAGTAGGCCGTGCATACGGTGCGGACTGTTATGTATGAATGCTAATAAAATACCTTCATTTGCTTATTCGTATTGTTTTCATGAATTACTCGTGAAAATCTTGCAGTGACGCGTTTCAAACAAGAAATTTACAAATTGGCTAGGACACGGTTTAAAACTGCGCGCATGCATAAAGAGAGCTAAGTTTGTTCGCAAAAAATATCGTGCGTTATTAACTCTTTCTCTCGCGTCACACGTGAACGTTGACAGGTGTGTTAAGGAGGAATCAGGTGTAATTGTATCTAACTGATGCTTTCATCGACTCGTCATCGTGTCATTAGCAACCGCCGATCGTAAAGCCAGGATTCTTAAAATAATTTCCGAGCGGTTTCGTGTTTCCTCCTACTGTTGACGATACTTACTGTTATTGCTTGAGTAAGAGCAACTATCTACAGTCAAGATGCTGATAGTATATATATATATATATATATATATATATATATCCTTCTCCATGTATTATCATGATATTATGCTGATGCAAATTGTTTTCTATAGTTTATTTTGTCAACATGCGTTGGCAGCAGCAGAGTGGTAGTATGGTATGTAAGCAAAGGGAAGAATTAAAACTGTTTCTTTATAATTGAAATATTACATGACAACCATGTATGACACCTTACACCTTCGTGAGTTATTATAAATTTAAAATACATAGTACAGGAGACATTTACTACATGACACACTGTGTTGTTCATATTGTGAATAATATATAGGTATTATGGGAGCTAACAAGAGCTTATAACTTGTTTCCCCCATATTGAGTTGCATATTTAAAGTTACATGGTCATCATGTAATTGTTCAGGGTTTCTGTGAAACTCTGAGTGAAACTGAGTCAACGAAATAGCCCTCATTGACCATCTAGAATCTTTAGCAATTCATTGTGGATATTCTATAACTTAGAACGGCTAACGTTAACGCATCATGAGTTACATTTAATTTTAGTTTCATGCTTGATTAAGTTAGATTTATTCTAATTTTAATGAGTGAATCCATGAACTCGTTGAGCATGATTTAGGTAAACCTGATAAATGTCAAGGTTTGCTTTAACTTGATTTTCCTAATAGGGCTGAGGGCTACTAATGATATCACTATACTCGAGATATATCACTAACGATATGAGATTCTCCTATACGCAGGTGTACCTACATAATACATAGCAACACCCAGGGGTACACGTATACCGTAAAGCAAAATACATGAACCCACGTACGTGCGCGCATGCGCACACACACCTAAATCCGCGAAACAATACAATAATTGTTGATCGTTTTCGTGTTGGGAATTTTTCACTGTATGTATGTAAACATGCTGATGGTTGCGAATTTACTTACGTAATCGTGATGGCTTCTTTGTTTATCCACCTCGTACATATGCCTACACACTAGCACTCATTTTCCCTACATAGAAAACACCTAACATAAACATTTCCCCTACATAGAAAACACCAATATTTAATTATGAAAAGAACGAGAGAGTCGGGTCTTAGTACGTTGTACTAGCATTGATATTTTGGCTCGCAGCAACGCATAAAGCTAATAATATGTGACAAATTTGACATTTCCAAAGTGTCGCATTGCATTTCCAACGCGTTTGGCAAGCTGGGATAGCCATGCACGAAGCACGTGTAGATGAGTGCAAAGCATAAACTATAGAGAGGGTGCTGTGGATGGGTAGACAGATGTGTTTTAGGGCTTATGCAGAGAAAATATATACGCTGGACTGACTTGACTAGTACGATACGCATACTACCGTTGTACACAACCATTTTCTAGTTAGTTGATCGTTCTGCATTTTCGCAGACTTTTGTTAATCTCAATACATCTTCCTGTCTTCGATAAGGGGCCGGCTCGGCCTGCCTTTCACCTCGTGTTGCATTTTTCTCCCATCGTCACTTACCTCTTCTTCCGTTAGATGCTGTCGCCTATCAGCATCCCTTGACTGTAGTAGCTTGCTCGTTACTACACAGCAATAACAGCTAAGGTATCTGTCAACAGATAGGCAGGAAACACGAAACCGCTCGGGAAATTATTTTAGAATGTCTGCCGCTTTTACGATTCGGCGCTTTGCCGCTAATGACACGATGAACGAGTTCGCATGAAAGCATCAGTAGTATACAATAACACCTCGATTCTCCTCCC
>NW_014577172.1:449443-450662 GCF_000485595.1 Priapulus caudatus | reverse complement strand
TATATATACTAACGAGTAGTGCTGATGCATGACTATCGTTCTAAAAGTTTCCAATAACCATCATTCAGACGAAAAATCCCGAAGATTTCTTCTTTCTTCGATTACGCATTTGTTGGAGTGATACGGCCAGTGAGTGATAGGGGGCGCCACACTACGTATGGTCACCGTAAACTAATAAGTAACAGGCACGGGAATTAACCGTTGTGTTGATATATGTTTCACAGGCGCGTACTCGCTTTCACTTGCATTATGTTCGTACTACTGATGCTACCCACAGTAATAACAATAGAACGTTTACGTGACACGCATGCGAAATTTATCAGACTGTGTATTGCATAAGTCACGCCACCTAGCGGTAACGTAATAGTACACGGCGGCGGTGGTGCGGTGTGCGCATGCGCGTGATAACGTGCAATGAGTTCAGTGGTAGCCATAGAAATATATAGAGACACCTAGTCTAACTAGTATCGTATTTCTATGGTTGTAGCCGATCATAAACTGTCGAAACGTTTGTTGGGATTGATCTGAAAAACGACAATTAACTTGCACACGGACTTATAAATTAACGAATGCATAATCAAATATAACCGTTTCATTTTTGTTACATTTTTTCGCATAATTTCAACTGGCAATAAAAGTGCCAGAAAAAGATGCATTTGTTAACTTGTAGTTTCACGAAAACCGAGGTCAGGTTTATAAATAATACGTTAAAAAACGATAACGCCATAACTATATATGTACTTCGCTAACGTTCACGCTTGCATGACTGCGTTCTTGTCATCTCTACCCTCGCACGCTTCAACCGTGTAGCGCGTGGCTGTAGCCTTGTAGTTTATATCACAACTGGTGCTGATATTCTGTTATTCACAACTGATATTCGTTATAGAGTATATTCGTTACAAGTTACAAACCCGCATCCGAAGGGCATCGTTATCATCGGTGTGTGATTACTAACTCATACTGTTATAACTGTATAGCTGCTGCGTCACTCCGTCGCTCTGCCGGCCTTGCCTCGCGATATGCTTGAAAGATCTGCGTTTAGAATAACGACGTGTTATATGTTGTACCGCACACACACACGCGATAGCGTAGAGAGAGAGAGAGAGAGAGAGAGAGAGAGAGAGAGGGAGGGAGGAGAGGAGGAGAGAGAGAGAGAGGAGGAGGAGGAGAGGAGGAGGAGGAGAGAGAGAGAGGAGGAGGAGGAGAGGAGGAGAGGAGA
>NW_014577172.1:446818-448619 GCF_000485595.1 Priapulus caudatus | reverse complement strand
TGAGTGAGTGAGTGAGTGAGTGAGTGAGTGAGTGAGTGAGTGAGTGAGTGAGAATGCGTGCGTGCGTGTGTGGATGCGTGTGTGAGTGTGTGTGATCCTGGTTTGTTGACGCGTTCGCTTGCATGACAATTGCGAAGTTGATATACGGTATCGTTGATTAGACTACTATATACTTTAATTATTAAACTTAGACATTATCAAATCCCGCCTAAACCCCGCTAAGTATACTTTAGTATCAGATAGAGGAAACCCATGCACTTGCTGGCTGCATATATAGCGGATATTTCGCTACTATTCAGTATTTACTAAATCGATCATGAACCTTTCATCATCATCTTTATCGAGCTTAGATTATCCCCGTACATTCTGATGGCTATTGGCAAATTCAATACAGTATCTGTATCGAGAGAGCATTCTCAGTCAACGGTAACACCGTACCATGGCTGGCATCGTTTCGTGAGAATGGCTGTGATGTTGTACTGTAAATATCTTAGAGGAAGATAACATAGTCCATGCGATTTAATAACTTTATCGATGCGGTTATATGTATCGGTTTTGGTGTACGTACATTAATTATTGTTGGTAGAATAGTGACGCTCGCTCGGTTTTTTTTGGTGCGGTTTCGTTGTAAAATAATAGTGACATATAGTTTTGTATACATTTAGGATGGGGTTGTGTGCCACACGCAAGCTTATACACACATTTCCGCTATTTCTTCTCACAGATTCTATACGACAGGCAGCTAAGACTAATGGTAGGCATCTGATAACACGCCATAACACACATTGTCATATAATATGGCAATTATAGTATAATTGTATGTAACTGAATTGTCGACATTACGTATGATGTATTTTGCCGGTGTTTCTGATGCCATCGTTACACGATAGCTAAGTCTGTTTAACGGGTTGAATACATTATATATGCAGCCTATGAATATATTACAACGTATATAGCTGCTTCGTCAAGCTTGGTTTTTACATCGAGACTAATGACGTCAACATCGTCACGGTGGTCTGTATAAAGGCGATGTTGAATCTTATTCATTGATGATGTTCTTCATATTTGCGTGTGATTCACTTTTGCATCAATCTATATAATAAATGTATTGCGAATATTTAGTTAGTCGCAGAGACCTAGTCAATTCATTACTGAAACACGGAGTGTTGTGAGTTTGTGTGAATGAATAAACGGTGTGCTCGAATAACCAACCTGTACGTTCATACCTTTGTATTTTTATCACGAAATTTCACATTTTTACTCAAGGTGTAGGTTTATAATTATGTTCTATTTACGTATTTGTCAACATTAACCACACTGCACTGCGTAGAAATCAAATGATTAGCATTACATAATGTGTGGGTAGTCGTTCAACGAGGCGGCAATGTCAGCGCTACAATTAAAATATATAATTACCACTGGGAAATTATGTAACATGTTTTAATTCGTTGTAATGCGTGCGTGCGTACGTGCTAGCTTGCGTTCGTGCAGTCCGGTGGGCGTGCGTGCGTGCATGCGTGCGTGCGTGTGTACGTGAGTGGATGCACGTCCGCATGTGTGTTATTTGACTAGTACGCTTTTGCGTGAGGACACTGCGAAATATTACCTGAATACATTCCTGTTGATATTACCTGAATACATTCCTGTTGATATTACCTGAATACATTCCTGTTAATATTACCTGAATAAATTCCTGTTGATATTACCTGTATACATTCCTGTTAATATTACCTGTATACATTCCTGTTAATATTACCTGTATACATTCCTGTTAATATTACCTGTATACATTCCTGTAAAT
>NW_014577172.1:442147-446808 GCF_000485595.1 Priapulus caudatus | reverse complement strand
ATGCGTGCGTGCGTACGTGCTTGCTTGTGTTCGTGCAGTCCGGTGGGCGTGCGTGCGTGCATGCGTGCGTGTGTACGTGAGTGGATGCAGGTCCGCATGTGTGTTATTTGACTAGTACGCTTTTGCGTGAGGACACTGCGAAATATTACCTGTATACATTCCTGTTAATATTACCTGTATACATTCCTGTTAATATTACCTGTATACATTCCTGTTAATATTACCTGTATACATTCCAATACAATCAACGAAATTCGTTTAATCCAATACATCCACATAAACACAGCATCCATAATTTCATTATCCTCAAAACTTAGTGAAATCGCTTAGATTATAATATGACAATTGCAACGCGGTGGTCAGTTCGCGTGTGTGAGCTGACAGGTTAGTATCCGCCCGCCTTCTATCCAACCCTGTACGTCGTCCGCGTGTGTGAGCTGACAGGTTAGTATCCGCCCGCCTTCTATCCAACCCTGTACGTCGTCCGCGTGTGTCCAAGCTGCAGGCTGGAACTAGAACCGCATCACTGCTTAGATAATAGATGGGTTTGCGACGATTACAGACCAGGGGTTATTCAACGGTTCGAGCACTGACGCGTACCATCCGACGTGGTAAAACCGAGAGGAAAACCCATCGTTATGCAGTAACTTCCCGCCGAAAACGAAAACTCCGTACAATAGACGGTATAATTTCGAGGAAAATTGACGAAGTCTCGTTATTGTTAAATTGCTGCTACGGTTGGCTGCAGTAGAAGATCATGAAGTTGCGACATGATTTCTACGTTTGTGGGGTCCCTGCCGACGAGAGGCTGGCGTCCTGTATTATCGTAGAGTGCATGGAAGAGTACAGCCGTCAATTATCGATATTTTAATAATGAAATTCACCGGTGCCTCCATTTTTCATTCTAAGTATCAGGTGGCAAAATGGGAATATAATTCATCAGTATAGCAGGTTCATTTCCAAACTGGTTGCAAGAGAACAATTTGATTATGGATAATTACACGATCGACTGGGTTTAATAAGCTACTAGGTTTCGCGGCGAGTGTGAAAATATACATCTGTAGTCATCCATCAACCTGTCTATATAGCGGCGTACAAGCACGCACGCACACATACACACAAAACACACACACACACACACACACACACATACACACACACACACACACACACACACCCACTAACACACACACACACACACACACACACACACACCCACTAACACACACACCATATATAGCAGTACACACACACACAGCCACACACCCACAACACACAGCACACACAGCACGACACGATACACACACACACACACACACACACCAGGCACGTAACGACACACACATACACACACTACACACACACACACACATCACCACAGCCACACACAGACAGCCGTTATAACACACGCACAGGCACATACACACACAACACACACCGCAGCACGCGCAGCACACACACACACACACACGCACACACACACTCGCCGCGCACTATACACATCACTAACAATCACACACACACAAGCACGCCACGACACACAGACCCACACACGACACACAGGGGCGGGGAGCAGGGCACCATACACACACACACGCACAACGACAACACACGACACATGTCACACACACACACGCACGCACACGCACACACACATACGGCACACGCACAGCGCCACGCACGCGACGCGCACACACACACACACTCACACCGGCACACGACACGACACATACACGAACCACACACACACCACACACACACACACACGACAGATAGTTTCTCCTTGTGTTGAATTATTAAATAGTTTTATCCTCGGTTGAATATTTCTACAACTGTAAAAAATAGTTTAATCCTTGGTTGAATTCCTCTACCGCGTAAAATATAGTTTATACCGCCGGTTGAATTATTTCTACGCGGTAAAAATAGTTTATCCTTGGTTGAAATTATTCTTACAACTGTAAAATAGTTTTATCCATGGGTAATTATTTCTACAGGCGTTTAAAATATAGTTTTCCTTGTTGAATTATTTATACAAACTGTAAAAATAGTTTATCCTTGTTGAAGTACTTCTACCGCGTTCAAAAAATAGTTTACCTGGTTGAATATTTATACAAACTTAAAACTAAGTTTATTCGCTTGGTTGATTACTTCTACGGCGCGTTAAAAATAGTTTATCCGCCGTTGAATTCTTCTACGCGGCGTAAAAAATAGTTTATTCCTTGTTGAATTACTTCGTACCAGCGGTAAAAAATAGTTTATCCTCGTTGAATTATTTCTACTACCACACACACCCCCCGCTCCACCACGCACACACTACGGGGGTCACACACACACACACACACACACGAGCACACAAAATCAACACATCACACACACACAAACCACAACACACAATGCAGCCACACACACACACACGACACCACACACACACACACACACATTACACACCACACACATAACACACGCACCACGCCACGCACACGCACACGCCACACGCACGCACAAAGCACATACACACGCACACGCACACGGCGACACGCACACACCGCACGCGCACGCGGCGACGCGCCACGCGCAGACGCGCACGCGGCACAGGGCGCGGACGCGCACGCGCAACACAACACCAACGCAACACGCCACAACAGCACGACGCAGTCACGCACACACACACACAACACATACCACCACAAACACACACAAACACACACACATCACACACACATATACATCAACGTCACAACGGCAGCGGCCACACGCACACGCACGACGCACGCACAAACACACACACACACACACACACCCACACACACAGCAGCACACACACACACAAATAAGTTATCCTCGTTGAAATTATTTCTACCTCTAAAAAAGATAGTTTATTTCGGTTAAATTTTTCTACCGCGGTAAAATAGTTATCCTGCGTGAATTGTTTCTACCTAACTCCGCACCCCCTCACACACACACACAGACACCCAGACACACACGCATCACACACACACAGCACACACGACACACACACCCACACACCACCAACCCACACCAAATAGTTATCCTGCCGTGAATTATTTCTAACTCTCCCGGTAAAAAAACTAGTCTTACCTTTCCGTTACAATTATTCTACGCCACGGCGTAAAAAAATAGTTATCCCTCGTTAATTGTTTTACCACCTCGCCCCCGCCTCACACACACTACACAGACACACCACGCACAACACACACACACCAACACCAACACACACACTACACACATAATAGTTATCCGCCACCCATTGACGTTATTTCCTACTGGCGGTAAAAAATATTTTATCCTCAGTTGAATTATTTCTACCACGGCCGGCGTAAAAATAGTTTATCATCCGTTGAAATTATTTCTACGCGCGGTTACTACAATACGTTTACCGCCGTTCCAATTCATTTTTACTACGACACACACACACACACAGACAACCACACACACATGCACATCGCCACACACGACACATAGCACACACAGCAACCCCACCCACACCACACCAACACACACACACACACACACACACACACACACACACACACACATCACGCCACAGCACACACACACACACACCACACACACCACACACACACACACACACGACCAGATTTTCGTGGCATCTTTTCAACTTATTTCCTACAATAAATAATACAAAAATACATAATACATAATACATACAATAATACATAAATAATACAAAAAAAAATTCTGGAAACGTTTTTTAGTTTATACTATGAACAACTTATGGATAAACGTTTAAGTGTTAGGTTTGTGTGTATGTGTGCGTGCGTGCTTGTATCGCCGCTAATATAGACAGGTTGATGGATGACTACAGATGTATCCCAATTTTCCCACTGCCCGCCGCGAAACGCTAAGTAGCCTTATTAAAACCAGTCGATCCGTCGTAATTATCCATACATCAACTTGTTCCTCTGGCAACCAGTCTTGGAAATGAACCTGCTATTACTGATGAATTATATTCCCCATTTTGCCACCTGATAACTTAGAAATGAAAAAGGAGGCACCGGTGAATTTCATTAATTAAAATACTCGATAATTGACCGCTGTACCAGCTCTTCGCATGCACCCTACGATAATCATCAGGACGACACGCCTCTTCTCCGCAGGACCCCACAAACGTAGAAATCATTTTGTCGGCCAACTCATGACTCTATTGCAGCCAACGCCCGTAGCAGCAATTTACACATAACGCCAGACTTCCGTCAATCTTTCCCCCTCGAATTATACCGTCTCATTGTACGGAGTTTTCGTTTCTCGGCGCGGACACACAGTTACTGGCACTGCACGATGCTGTTTTCCTACTCGGTTTTTACCCACGCTCGGATGTACGGCGTCAGGCCTCGACACCGTTGAATAACCCCTGTCTGTAAATTCGTCGCAAACGACCATCTAATTATCTAAGCAGTGATGCGGTTCTAGTTCCAGCCTGCAGCTTGGACACACGCGGTCGACGTACCAGGGTGGACTAGAAGCGGGCGATACTAACCTGTCAGCCTCACAACTGCGACACTGACCCAGCGTTGCAATTGTCATATTATAATCTAAGCGATTTCGCTAAGTTTGACGATAATGAAATATGGATGCTGTGTTTATGTGGATTGTGTTGATTGAAACGAATATTGATTGTA
>NW_014577172.1:434906-442137 GCF_000485595.1 Priapulus caudatus | reverse complement strand
GTGTGTGTGTGTGTGTGTGTGTGTGTGTGTGTGTGTGTATGTATATATGTGTGTGTGTGTGTGTGTGTGTCGAAAACCTCCAACATCAAAATCTCAATGAGAGTTTTGAACGTGTGTTAACAACATCGACCTTGTCTTTCATTAATCGTGACAATCTAGACGGTTACCGTTGGCTACTGCTGAGATTCAAACGAGGAGATAAATTAACCGCGATTCGGAAACACAGAGGTCCCGCGTTACGCTATTTAAAATGCGATTAACCTATTTTCGCACTGCCAATATATATATATATATATATAGACCCTATATGATACCATTAATCACTCGATTTCGTAACGACGCTACATTACAGTTTCTATGCGTCTGATTCTAGGCTTGCAGGAGGAGGCAGGCAGTCGAGGAAAACATGTTGAGGGTTGTCATACAAAACCCTGAGACGCGCACGCGCGCGCATGGACCCCCCCCCCCCCCCCTCCTCCCCCCGTCTGATGAAAGAGCGCGATGCACGGGCGGCTTTGATCATACACCGAAAACAACGGCGAAATAACGCAAGCTATGCAATTGTAATCTTTTTAAAGTCTATTAGGAAAAACGCACGAATACACAATATAGCGTATGAATAGTATGGTAGAATTGAATAATGATTCACAATTGCTTGGCCGCGCCTGTGTAAATATACGCGGTGGGCAACGAAGGGAGAACAATCGACGGAACCTGTTGTTTAAACCAACAAACCCGAGGCGGCTGGTTGCAGACGAATTGCTTTACGTGGCCAGTTCCGTTTACTATATTAGGCAGAATACGTATGAGGCATACGTTATACATCAGGCTTACTGTAAGCTTATCTTTGCTTTCTACTCTGTAGCCGCCATATCGCTGGGTTGCTATATGCGTCTAGGCTTCATATATCATTCTAAATAAGGAGCATCTAATCCGAGAGCTATGTGTTTAGATGTTCATCTATTGCGACTATAATGGGTAATTAATTAGATGGACTCATTATCATATGAGGTAGAGATATATAATTGCTGCAGTAGTCTGCTGCCCAACGTGGGTCTCTCTCTCTTAGACACACACACACCACGCCGCACAACACACACACACGCGCACCACACCACACATCACCACACACACCCAAGACACACCACACATCACACACAGCACACAGCACACACACACACACACACACACACACACACACACACACACACACACACACACAAACACACCACACACACACACAATCACACACACACCTCACACACACACAACTCACACACACACACACACACACACACAACACACACACGCAGGCATACTCGCACACGCAAGCACACACGCAACGCACGCTTGCACTCACAAACAGCAAACAAACACACTCACACAAGCACTCGCACGTCGAGAGGCACGAACGCACACATACTCACACGCGCGCGCGCATTGTACAGCTGAACAGAGCAATAACACGTATTTGCGTACGCTTCTTCGAATCTCACTCTCATCTCTCTCTTCTCTCTTTTTTCTCCCTCTCTCTCCTTTTCTCTCTCTCTCTCTCTCTCTCATCTCTCTCTACTCTTTCTCCTCTCTCTCTTCTCTGCTGCACACTCTTTTCTTTCGCCCCTTCTTCTACCCATCATCATGATCATTAATCAGGATGCGTGAGAAACGTTCGTGGACGTATAGATACCATCGCTCGTGCCACTCACGAAGTTCAACGGGGAAGAATTCTCACCTCATGAACAACCCGTAGTCAGCATCAACTTTAAAATATCGATCCACATGCAGGGTCATACAGACTCTCTGCTAATCAGAATTTGCTGGCGCGTGTGTGCCTGTAGCTCGCCCACTCTTAAAACCTCGTGTGTTTCCGTGTCTTACCTCGTGTGTTTCCGTGTCTTACCTCGTGTGTTTCCGTGTCTTACCTCGTGTGTTTCCGTGTAGGAGTAACGTGCGAGCGGTGTCGCATTACGTATTGTAGTGGAGCATTTAAACATCGTTTAAGTGCAATTGTTTCCTTACATCGAGCAACATAAACATCGAACAACCGTAAAACATCAGTAGTGAATAAAATTCAGGTTCCTTTACGACAATTTTATCAGCAGTGAATAACAATAGATTATAGATATAGATAGAGATGTTATTATTTTATCTGATTTTATTACATCGGAACAGTGCGAGTTTCTATACGATGTGGATTGGCGTTTGTCTGCGGGCACGTACACAAACCACAGTCTGGGTGCGATCTGGCGTTTGCCTGCGGGCACGTGCACACACCACAGTCTGGGTGCGATCTGGCGTTTGCCTGCGCGCACGTACACGCGTCTGTCTCGGTAGTGATTAGGAGAAACACACCGGAGCACAGAAGGCTCGTCGGCGATCAGCAACTTCATTATCATCGCCGCTCGGTGATTAATTATCTTTAAAATATCATTAGTCACCTATCCTTATGAAAGCTATTATCGATTTTGATAATACGTGCGCTGAAATTAAACGGAAGAGGTGCCGCGATTCGTTCGGTGTAGAATCCGGTCGTTGTGGCAGGGTTGTGCGTACCTTAGGCGCGTTCACTCGGCAGTGAGTGCTATGTGCTATGTAACAAGCATCCGTACTTAATACGCCGGGAGGTCTAAGCGGCAACGTGGAATTACTGTAGTGCGATGAATGCGCAAGACAGTACTAGATGAACTTTGGAGAATTGTTTATATTATCAGGCGTAATATCATCGTAATTATCATCGTAATTAGCATCGTAACTCGTTATTTTCGAGTTAAGTTCGAAGCTTACGATAAGGATACGGGGTAGTGATCTTAGGTGTGTTTTATATGTCAGAAATAAGAGAATAGAATGCCTAGTAAATATATTGATATCGTTGAATACTTGCGATGTTAGGCTGGTGACGCGTAAGCAGCAATGTACATAGATATTACTAGTCTTACAACTGTAGGTACACTGGAAACTAGCTTAATTAGGTAGTCCATGCTGGGCTGACTCTAGTCGGTGTTCACGTTCACTCGCTTTGGCTCCATGATTTATGATCTTGGATTCAATCATTTTCTCATTCAATCATTCACTGATGCTTCTCGGATTAATGATGATTCCAGCCTGATGTAATAACTTGGAGTATGCGTATACGGGAAAAAATTCCACTTGAAGCTTACTTTTATCATTACGGGTAAAAGGTACCGGGGATTGTTATATAGTTCCCATCTAACTCTCCCTCGTGTAAGCGCGTATCCAGAGCCCGTCATATACCTGGGTGCCTACCTACGTTGTCCGTACGGGGCATATAGGTACCGGCACAGTACCCAGCGCCCGCAATCAACATTTTGCTGTACCGCCACGCAGACGAGATGACGAAATCAGATAAAAATCAGTCAAGCAAAATACTCGCAACGCGAAACAGGTGAGAAGGCATGACTAAGTATAGCCCGGCAATGTAGCAAGCAATCAATTTCCAATGAAGCTGTTAAATTATGCACATCGGATGGGGTACGCGAGCAGCCGTAACGAGATCATATTTATCACTGGCCGAGCGAGAGCGAGTGGCCCGGGTACACAGCGGGTGATCAATCATCCACGGCAACGCCTCCAGGCAATTGTCGCTGCACGGCCCGCGAGTTTCTCCTGGAGAGACACCTGACCACATCCGCGCCGTGACGCGGCGAACAAAGCAGGCGAGTTAATTCCGATCACATTGCGTTTTCGACTGCTTCGGGTGTGATTCGAAATTGACAGGGGTGGACGCATGTGTGCATGCAGGTAGCTGCTGCAATCCGCCATCCTGTTTAGCTCGTCTGTTCCGAGAGAGAGAGAGAGAGAGAGAGAGAGAGCTCATTCGCCGCGTCTCTCTGTCTCTCTTTCTTTCTTTCTCTCCCCTCCGTGCACCGCCGCCGTGATATCCCGCACGTTCGCGCTGCTGAATGATCTGGATACGATGTCCATTACAGGCTGCCTCCAGGGACAACCACCGCCGCGTATACCCTTAAAGGCCCCGTTGGTCCGCCCAGTACGCCCGCCTCAGTGCTTAGTTAACATCTTTGAACCCAAGCGCTTCCGCTCGAGTCTTGGTGCCGCCACCCACTGTTCTGCTTTGTTCTCTCACCTGCTGCATGGTTCTTAATCAACAATCGGGCATCCATATATATATTACTATCATACAGACGCGTAATTACAGTCTATACTAACCCGTACAAGCTGAAATTTGATAACGAACATCACTAGTCGGGCAAGCGCTGGCCTGCTGCGTGAAAAATCGTAAGCGTATAGACAAAAATTCTGAAGGTGCTAGTTGGCACGGGGTTGACTGTGCATGCCAGTTTTGCTTGTTACTACTCCAATATTGACCTAAATAAAATAATTTTTTGTTTTTTATGCGAATGCGTAATGCAGATTTTGGTCCAGCGTGTGCGTGCACACACAGTTTAGAGCGGTCAACTTAGTGCGAGCTAACTGCTCGCTTGATTGCCGGGCCAGAATTAAGTCCGGACTACGCGCGTATCTTAGAGCGGGATAGCGTGTACATGCAATTTTGGCCTCGCCAGGCCCCGGACTAGTTTAAGATATGGATCAGAATTGTATCAATTGCGTAGTTGGTGAATCAGCGCATCCAGCCGTATACGTACCTGCTGAAAATCCTCTTGTATAGCCCGGGAGTGAGAGAGTGACTACCCGTGTGAGAGTGTGAGTGGCCATTAATATACGTATTTGTATGATACATACATATTTGATAATATTTTCGTTAAAATTCAACCGTACTTTATATCCAATAAAAATGTCAGTACGTATTAGATTAAATTCTAATAAATTCGCCGACAGATGCACATTTACAATCAATTTTTATTGTGGTGATTCCTTAACCGCCACGCCATCGTGTGATATTTGTGGCTCGGAGGTTAATTTTTCAGCACATATTTATCATATTACGTGTTACGTACCTGGTATAAATACAGACGATAAGCGGCGGTCATTCGTTATTACGTTAAACTGAAACGCCAGTTTTGTGTAAATCGATGGTGTGAAACTAATTACCTTAGTGACCGTCGCCTTTTCGATTTTGCGGCCAAATCATCGCAGATACTATCAATAATATATTTAGAATACAAAAACAAACCTAATTCATTTAAAATCTATATTAGATAAAATTTTGCCCTCGGTATATCACCACAGTGAAATTAACTCACAATTAACTTAAATTTACACGCACACCGTTAGTGTGCAACGTTACGCATCAGTACGTAGCATAATATCTTAGGCATTGGCAAGATACAACTGACAATGTCTGGCTAAAAATTTCTGCTGGAAATTTACGTTGCGTTTTTCTCCTGACCAAACCGTCCCCATATTTTATTCTGTGTATGATTGCAATCGCCTAGATATCATCTTCGCTAATGTCGTTGAAGTAAAAAACGGTAGATCATAGCATAGTAAATTCCGCTAGATGACTGGCACTCACGCTGATGCGGTGATACGGTGATCGTGTAGTTTCGCTCGTGAAATCTTCCTCCGATGATGATCGGACCAGTCCGGTCCTCCTCCGCTGGTTTGCCCTGGCCTTAAAGACAAGCTGCTTTGCTATCACCAGGGATAAGGGCAACCATCTGCCCATCGACATAATGAACGTAGACTCGTTTTCTCCCTGATAGTACATGTTCCGTCAGAGAAAAACAGGTAAGCCAAATAGCAATGAATGCTGTGTGATACGACCCAATCCCTGTCGGAATTGATGACGTAAATAATGCATAGTTTTAAGATCAAAGATGAGATTTCATTCTCATTGATTGCCGTTTTTTGTCTATCAATATTCATGTTTTATACTCGATGTATATTTATCTTAGGCAGCGTTCTGTTACATCTATCATCACCACCAAACACCGACTGGCCCCACTACATCACCCAACCAACACCGCACACTGTCCACGCTAAACTAGCCACCACAGCCACCGCGCCGCACGCTACCGCGCATGCTCACCAACGCTGGGCCACCACCATCACACGCCAACCCACCCACGTCCACTGCTCAACGCTGCACCTACACCCCACAGCTACCGCCGCGCCACCGTACGCCACTGCCACCGAACCGTGCCACATGCACCATCACACAACCAACACGTCACGCACTGCTGCCACGCTTACACTACCACCAACAGCCACGCCGCCCGCCACCGTACCCACTGCCCACGCGCTGCCACCACATACCCCACCAAACCGTCACTCACTGCTCTCGACGCTAACACACCACCACAGCCTACCGCGCGCCACCGCTAGCCGCACTGCACCCGTGCTAACCACATCACCCACCCAAACATCCGTCACCACATGCTCCTAGACGCTAACCCACTATGCACCACAGCCACGCTGCCACA
This sequence comes from Priapulus caudatus, assembly GCF_000485595.1. NCBI lineage: Eukaryota > Metazoa > Priapulida > Priapulimorpha > Priapulimorphida > Priapulidae > Priapulus > Priapulus caudatus. The sequence continues at coordinate 435,775 of NW_014577172.1, read as the reverse complement.
CCTCACCCACCCAACACGCGTCCCACTTGGCTCCCACGCTAACACCTACTACACAGCCACCGCCGCGCCACGCTCCGTACACAGCCACTGCCAGCACCGTCCCCACACAATCCGACGAGACCACCTGCCACTAACACAACAAACAACAACAAAACAACAACAAAACAACAACAACAACAAACACAACAACACAACAGCAATCAGCAGCAGCAGCACAACAACACTAGCAACAACTAGGCAACCAACAACAAACAACACAACTCAAGAACAACAACAAAACCAACAACAACAGCAGAGCAGCAGCAAGCAGCAAGCAAAAAAACAATAGCAACAACACAAAAGCGGCGTTTATTCCCTCTACTGTTATTACACCAGATTATCGTTTTTAAACGTTCTGGTTCGTAAGGTCTGAATTGCTTGAATGCTTCCGGGTCGAATACGATGCTAACAGTTACATTGGCTACATTCATGAACTGTACGCACCTCCGTTCTGGGTATACGACAACTTTCGTAACGTTGTCAACAGCTCGGTTTGCATACCACTTTTTGTACAAAATTCAAATCTTCATTTAACATCTCATTCCAGATTCGTGCCCAAAAATTTGCTAGCGAGCGAATATGATCTTTATTTCGTTTTTTCAAGCTACTTTACTAATATATATAATATATATTTATCATGTATTATAATATATACTTATCGCAACGTACACGATAAAGATTGTTGGTTTATTTGTTCTTAAAGAGATGATACGTATTTTGCGTTCCTGAGGATATTTCATATGCCATGTGTCTAAATGTTACAATGTTCTTACATGCGACTTCTAAAGTCGACTTGAGAGCGTTGTAGCGAATGCTGTTGCATGAGAACG
>NW_014577172.1:433796-434896 GCF_000485595.1 Priapulus caudatus | reverse complement strand
GAGAGCGAGAGAGAGCGAGAGAGAGAGAGAGAGAGAGAGAGAGAGAGAGAGAGAGAGAAAGAGAGAAAGAGAGAGAGACGACCACCGGCAGCTGACAGTGAGCGATCTCCCCCCTGGTAGTCATCGTTCGTCGCGGTCATTCCTCACTCTGGTTCGCTAACCGGCCAGTCGTAGGACGTGTCTGTGTTCGTGCGCCTAGAAGTATTGCGATTCGAAAGGCTATTCCCCTCCGAGAGGGAGAACGGTCTTGACGCGTCTACGGGATAACAGAAGTGTGCGCGTGCGTGCATGCGTGCGTCTGCATGTACATGTGCACGCACGCACGTTGATTTGTTGCGGTGGATGTGTGCACGCGCGCCTGTGCGTGCGTTGGGGTTAGTGCTTGCACGCACGCATTTAGGTGTGTTAAAGATAGTGCGTGCGCGCACGTATTTAGCTGTTTAGTGCGTGTGCGTATTTGGTTGTGTTAAAGTTAGTGCACGCGCGCAACAGGGTGTGCTGAAGGCAGTGCGTGCACTCATCAGGGTGTGTTGAAGTTAGTGTGTACACGTGCGTGCCGAAGTGCGCGCGTCTGTGTGCGAGTGTACCGGAGCGCAACACGCGGCTGTGGATCTAAGACAGTACGGGACAGCGACACGGATATACCTGTAGCAGTACGAGATCTGTGAGCGTGCACTCTCGCATTCTTTACCGCGTGTTCGCCCCGTCAACTGTCTCCAGTGTCGTCTGTCACCGCCGCTCAACGCGACCCTCGTGACAACGTGAAATCCGAGTGGAATAATATTACGCGACACCTATCATCAGAGTTTGTGGTTGAACGTGTTCGCGCGCACGGATGACAGATCGGGTTCGCCAGCCACAGTGTTTCTACCGTGTAAAACTCTAACGAGGAGCTCCGTGTGCGGGTATATATACATACTGCTATCTATACTCTAACGAGGAGCTCCGTGTGCGGGTATATATACATACTGCTATCTGTACTCTAACGAGGAGTTACGTGTGCGGGTATATACATACTGCTATCTGTACTCTAACGAGAAGTTCCGTGTGCGGGTATATACATACTGCTATCTGTACTCTAACGAGGAGTTACGTGTGCG
>NW_014577172.1:417513-427584 GCF_000485595.1 Priapulus caudatus | reverse complement strand
GTCCAGTTCCAGTTGGCCCAGTTACTGTAGGTCCTGTTCCAGTCGGTCCTGTTACTGTAGGTCCTGTTCCAGTTGGTCCAGTTACTGTAGGTCCTGTTCCAGTTGGTCCAGTTCCAGTTGGTCCAGTTACTGTAGGTCCTGTTTCAGTTGGTCCAGTTCCAGTTGGCCCAGTTACTGTAGGTCCTGTTTCAGTTGGTCCAGTTACTGTAGGTCCTGTTACTGTAGGTCCTGTTCCAGTTGGTCCAGTTACTGTAGGTCCTGTTTCAGTTGGTCCTGTTCCAGTTGGACCTGTTACTGTAGGTCCTGTTCCAGTTGGTCCTGTTCCAGTTGGACCTGTTACTGTAGGTCCTGTTCCAGTTGGTCCTGTTACTGTAGGTCCTGTTTCAGTTGGTCCAGTTCCAGTTGGCCCAGTTACTGTAGGTCCTGTTTCAGTTGGTCCAGTTCCAGTCGGCCCAGTTGCTGTAGGTCCTGTTCCAGTCGGTCCTGTTACTGTAGGTCCTGTTCCAGTTGGTCCTGTTCCAGTAGGTCCTGTTCCAGTTGGACCTGTTACTGTAGGCCCTGTTCCAGTTGGACCCGTTACTGTAGGTCCTGTTCCAGTTGGCCCAGTTACTGTAGGTCCTGTTCCAGTCGGTCCTGTTACAGTTGGGCCAGTACCAGTTGGTCCTGTTACTGTAGGTCCTGTTCCAGTTGGTCCTGTTACTGTAGGTCCTGTTCCAGTTGGTCCTGTGTCGGTTGGTCCTGTTCCAGTTGGTCCAGTTACTGTAGGTCCAGTTCCAGTTGGCCCAGTTACAGTAGGTCCTGTTCCAGTCGGTCCAGTTACTGTAGGTCCTGTTCCAGTTGGTCCAGTTCCAGTTGGTCCAGTTATGCGACTCTCGCTAACTAACCAGCCATGTGCTAACACGCGTCAAACAGGCGTCAACACATCGCTCGCAATCGTGGGTTCTGCTCGTTTATTCTTGTTGTGTAGCTTTTGTTCTCCTTTTTATATACCTAATAAATCATACGTGTTGATTTCCTTCTATACTCGTCATCGTGAATTACAGCTGACAGCGTTGATTCGCCGATTCGTCGTTGTTGCACTGTATTTAGATCGCATTCCGTCGGTACTAGTCTGTATGCAAGATGCAACGTGTAAAGTGTATAAACTCATCGGTATGTTGCACGAATAGCAGAGGTGTGAAGAAAGGTCAGTTGAAGTTCCCAGCTAGCCTCTAAACTGCACTTATACGGGCAATTAAGCACGTATTCGATTGTCGAGATTTTATTTCTTTTCATTTGCCCAAGTACTGCTAGTTACACTCGGTGTTATTATATGTGACCCAGCGCGACTTGCGTTCTATAAGATTTATACAAGTTACATACAATTATAGTAAGTTGTTATTATCATTTAATAATTCAGTGTGCATAATCAGAAGTCGATCATAATAGAATCTATTACGACCAACTTCTGATGTTGTTGTGATTGTTATGCGCTAATAGAACTACATATGAGAATTACAGTCAATGGTTAGGGCGAACAGGATGAGTCTTTGGTAAGGAGAACGTCTATTCATCTCACTGTGTTAATTATTAATTAGTAACTGCAATAGAACCATATATAAACATGGGGAAAGGCTTACTATGGGACGAATTCTCGTACTGCAAAATATATATTCAAGCGTTTATTTTCAATCATTGTATAAATATGTGTGAGTTCTCATATCTCTGGATCGTGTCATCTCATATCTTGATTGTATCAGGAGTAGAGGATAAAGGTAGTTTATCTACTCCTGATTGTATCCAAATACGCGTTTTCAACAATTCAGATATGATTATGTGCTTCCTAATGTATTTTCGCGATAAAGTAAAATGAATTTTGAGATACATGAGGTCATTCGAGCCCTATTTATGCTAAAGTGAGATTATCAATGACTAATTAGACTCAATTGCAAACACGTAGCGACTTCATTACTGAATGAATTAATCGTAGGCGGAACAACTTGATCAATAGCATAAACTCGTTTAAGTGACAACAACATACAAATTGACACGCATATATAGCGAACGAACATATAAGTTAATTACAAAATAATACAATTTATTTTGACTCATATATTACAAGTAAAACACTTTTCTTTGCTGATAGCATAGTATAACTAACAGATCCGCCCCTGTCTGTACAGACGCCGTTAGTGCAATCAAGAAACAGTGTTTTATAAAACATGTCATCCGCCTCTCCCCGTCACGAGCTCATACATGCATTGTTATTTCTGACGTGATCGATGACGTAATGCATCGTTACCCCCATAGCAACGACACGCTAGCCGTGGTAATCGTTGCAGCGTCCGAGCGTAGCATACACGTAATGCCACGAGATAGAATACCGCGCTATATACGCATACTATAGCCGGCAATTACGCCCCCCCCCCCCTAAACGCACATTTGATTTTTGTACATGATGAGAACTCGCGGATGTGTCCTCGTTCAGTCCGCTTCTGCACGCAACCGCTATAGAACGCATCCCATCTCAACATCCTGCTCGCGTTTATAGGTGCTAGAGAGAAAGCTAAAGGAACCGCTGTCCGCTGATTCACAGTCTCCATGCGTCAGTGGATTCTAGACTATTCAGTGTGACTCCGCTTTGATTGATGTCGTCAGCGTGTTGGAGAAACATGTTATATTAAACAGGTATCAGAAAGGATGGAAAAAATTCGTAGACGCATCCATGTGAAACGGACCTGCTAATGTTTGCACGTAGGAAATGTAGTCAGTATACAGACATGAGATCATCAACCCTCATGCGTTCATAACGTTACGTGCAGAAATTCAATTGTCAACTCTTTCCTTAAGGCAATGCCAGCCGCCCATCGCTCACTATTGCAACGTATTGCGCAATAATCGTCGACCATATGTACAATATAATGGCTGATATAATAATGAATGAAAAGGTAGAATCAACAATGTTGTTAAATGAAACGAGCACGCGTTGCCGAATTAAATATCGTTAACTATTTCTCTAACTGCAGTCCCCGCGTCTCGTGTGTGTATACTATGTCTCTCGTACCCGTCTCTTATCGTACTACGTTCGTTTCACTGCGAGCATTGTTGCCTAACGTTCTAAAAGCTGGTGACCGTCAGATCTTGTTCTTATATGTAGATATACATATATATATACATACATATAAATATAGCATCATGTGGACACAGCCTTGACTGTGTGGACACATGCTGAAGTCGACTTGTTCACGCAGCTTTAGAGGTCTGACGGTTGAGCACCACTTCAGTACTATAGACAATACATTAAATAAAACGCTACAAGCTAAATTAGCAAACTATAGCATTTCTGCTGGCAGAAACTGCTGGTGTGAAAAAAACTATTACCTGATTGCAAAACACATAGAAAAGGAAGCAACTTTTCTAGCTGTTTTGAATTGCAGCATAGCGAAATAAAAATAAAACATATTTCAAATAAATTCATAAAAATATAGCATGTATCAAGCATACTGAGGTATCACATAATCATATGTAAGACCTCGAGTAACAGAACACCTTAGCAACACAAGCCTTTTGGCATATATTCCTTTTGCGTGAACATATAATTAATATATGCTTACCAAAAGAACTAATAATGCTGTAACACAGACTCACTAGGTATATCTCTATTGAAAGTGAACTGCATTCAAGGTGTAGCCACCAATCAACGATATTTACATCACATGCGTAATTAAATCATGCATTTTCCAGCGTCTAGCATGAGATCTGGCCGGTATGTTTTCCACAGAACTCCATCGATAAAAAAGATTTGCCTTCGTCCAGTTACATGAAAACTTACTTAGCTACAGTGACATCAGGAGTCTATCAATAGACTCCTATCAATAGACCCCTATAAATAGACTCCTATCAATTGACTCCTATCAATAGACTTTATTGATAGACTCCTGGTGACATGTGAAGTTTGCAATGTGGAAGAAGGCAGGGCGATGCGGAATCGACATTCTAGATACAATATTACTGATGGGGTGCGTAGCGGAGCGTGACTGCATATCAAAAATAGTCGTCATCGCTGTGCTAAGTCCTAATAAATCATTCTTATAGATATGCATTGTCTGATACTGAATACTTAAGATCTAAGCAAGCTTTTACTGCACACGCACGCTTGTAAGTTTTTAGCAGAATTCTCGTTTTTTCTTAAGCACGCGATTGTTCTTCGAATAATTTTACTAAAAGCATCGGTTACATGGTCACTGATCGGCCGAACGCACCCCATCGAATATACATTGTCCAAGAGTAAGTTTTCTCCGACATTCACCCAAAGGTCGTCACTCGATCCCATCGCGTGGCAAATGCATCAACGCATCGCGGTCGTAGCAGCGAGCGCCATCTCGCGGTGGCGCGTTCAGTATTCCATCACAGAGTCTCTGACAGAGCTAGGCGTGTAGTGCGGCGTCGGTATTGTCAGTCGTGGCTCACTCGCCTTCTGCAGCCGCTCGCGTCGTGCGAACAACCGGAAGCGCAGTGCGAGGATGAGCAAGATGACTGACAGCAGAGCTAGCAGTGCCGAGAGACCCAGCCCCAGAGCGAGGTCGTCCCTGTTGAAGCAGTAACGTCGACCTGTTTCCTCGGCAACCACAGCTTGCGCTGCAGACGAAAAAGAAAAACATCGGTACTGGTCACGTAAAGATGTTAGCACAGTATAGTAACTAGGGTAGTACTGCCATGTAGACTACGCTACGGGGTGCTAAGTCCGAGGTATCTGAGTTACGCAAGTGCCAGTTATACGTAAAGAATCAGGTGACAATTGATTGTGATTGATTGTAGCCACACTGAATACGTAAAAAGCATCAAAAACCCGGGCCCCGTAGAGAATGGGGTAATATTATTAGGTCACACGCACTATTAATTGTATTCAACGCGAAAATATTTAACTCTTCTATTTAAATCTGTTTATATATATATATATAATTACTAGTTTTGAAAACGCGCCCTATCCTCAATTCTTTTCCCCAACCAACAGCTGGATATGAAACTAAGCATACCATACACCATATGATTAGGTCCGCTCTAATACTCTGACGCTAAATGCAAAATACCACGTAATATAATCATGCCTCGCAATATTACATGGTCCAGATTATACTGAATGAGAGAATGCTACCCAACACACGTATATTACGCAAATAAATATAAGTATACAGCAACTCTACACAGCAATCTATCTGCAGTGTTAATCTGTTCATATGACAAACTTGACTTCTCTCTCTCTCCCTCTCCGTTTTCGATATAGTCGCTTGGACGTTGAATACTTTAATTATTATGAAGTTATACGGTTATAAAACTTGGTTTTGTTGTTGTTATCATCTCCTTTTTTATTCTCTCGGGTCATAATGAAATGGAAACCTATATCTATTGCAATCCCTATAGTGTTAGCGCGTCAATTCACTCAGCGAAAAATTACTCTTTTTTCGTTACAGAGTTACAGCCTTCAGTCTACTATAGTGTATATTCTTTATTTTTATATTCTTCAATTCTTCGTGTGCTTATGTCGCAGGAGAGACGCCACCGGCACGGCATCGGGCGTCCTTCGTCCGCAGCAAAAGGAAGCCTTACTCTAAACAGCAGATCGTCGACCTTGAGAAGGAATACAAAGTGAATCCATACATCACGCGACAGAGACGATTCGAGATGGCTCACAATTTGGGGCTCAGCGAACGGCAAGTGAAAATATGGTTCCAGAATCGACGCATGAAAACTAAGAAACACTTGCTAACGCTGAGAGTGTGAAAGCGGTGCACAGCTCCGTTAAATCGTACACCACCACGTGGCTATTTTATTAGGGGAACTTCAGTGATGAGTGTTCTTTAATAAGTGCCGATACTGGATGACAACGTAAAGCTACGAGCACGTCTCCCATGTTTATGTCCGCATAACATTTGCGTAGCACATAGCCATGCGACTCCATCACCCCACAACGAATGCGCGTGCGCACTAGAACCACATCCGTCGAACGGACAAATTCTGGAATAAATAGAGACATAGTGCACAGTACAACTACATACGGACATCTCTATGCATGTACTGTTGGATGTGCATGTAGTACTGTGTAAACTACAATACGTGTGACGATAAACGATATGAATAGTACTATGAGCGTACAAACCTTAACGCTATTCCGTCCTGTTCCGTTTAATAAACAACCAGCAACTGCGTCGATATTCATATTAGTGTTTCGAACTAAGGCAGTTGTTTATGATGGCCACGCGTTAGTTCTATCTGGCGATCTGAAATATATATATTGATCCATATACTTGTAAGCTTGCATGTCGGACCGACATAATATGTTTAAACCTATCTATGTAGGTGTATGCGATTCTTGGCCTGCGTGCTGTGAGATTTGCTTCAGTTAACACTATTGTATGACCAACTGATTATCTAGAGGAAAATAAATCACTTGCATGTGATTGCAATTCGCATTTCTCTCGGTTTATTCATTCGATACCAATTAATATATTATTTTTCTATTACATGTGAAGAACTTTGTCCCTGAATTAAAACTGAAATGTTGGTGTTATAGCGCTATCGCGTATTCTATAATTACAGACGTGACTAAACACCTAACAAGAGTATAAATGTGAGTACTTACTCAATATCAATACTGGTTGGTCCGACAGTTTTTGTGATATCATCATCGTATTTGCATGTCATTCTGTATGCACGTGCTTCCTTCGTTACCAGCATCATGTGTGGCTGGATAACCACCGTGGTAGAATACAGACCGTTTTCCTGCAATTGTGTCAGTGTCATATTAGCATACGTGATGAAAGTTACACTACCGTCCAAGATCCCTATATATATATATATATATATATATACTCACCTGTGCATAATTCATCGTTATATTTAAGCGATGTTTTCCTTTAAATATAAGACTGTGTCACAGAGAAAAATACATTACATTATTGTAAACATATTTCGTTTTAATCAACGAAATTTACAAACAAAATAGTTGTACCGGTTGCCTTATTTCGTTCATCCTACATTCCATGAAGAATCATTTCTACTCACCTGGTCAATGGCAAATTCACATTCCGAGTACTTGGCAAAGAACGTTGCTCTTTCATTGGCGGAATTGTCGAACATTTGCATCCGACAGGCTTCAGTCTTGAAGTTATTCTTCACGTAAATAACGCCTGTGAACGTATCCTTGCCCCCAGCCGCCTTGCGCAAGTCCACGTTGAAGGCGATACCATCCGCCTTGCAGATTACTACAAATGCATAATTCATAAATAAGAAGGATTCCTATAAAATAAGAAACAATCACGTGCACGTTCTTTAAATATATACCTATAATTCCTATATTTTTTTGTTACATGAGTATTTTATACAGATTATACGTTATATTATATTATATAGTCATACTTCTTGCTAAGCGCGAGCAGATGTTCGTTCACTTATGATCAATAGAATCCAGGTGCAAATCATATCAAAAATTATTACTACATTGAAATACAAATGTATTAACATTACTTTATGTAATAGCAGAGTAGAATCTCTATTACATTAAATGGATTAGGATATGCTACCAGATATTAGCAAGAATCATATGTGACACCATCTATAAAGAAACGCCAATAAGCAGCCTAGTTCTCCATGATATAAGCTGATGTAACATTAAAATGCAATTGAAACTGTTAAAAAGGGACTACACACCTTCGACTGGTCCATCTGAAATAAAAAAAAACACAAGTTCATTAGATTCTTACAAAATTGCATATAGGTAGACTGACAGCTAGGAACCAAATTATTTGGAGGATAGGCGTAAATGGTAATGGTGTTATGGGTAATTTAAGTGTTTAATTATTACTAGTGACTAACTAACTCACAACGTTAATGATATATGTAAATGTGCAATTACCTGGTTTTGCTGATGGGGTTGGCGCCGGCGTCGTAACCAGTCCATCTGCATTTTTTTGTGTGCAAAATTTATTTTAGAAAAATAATTCGATGGTAATAAAATTATACAATAATCAAAACACATAATTCACTAAGCAATACTACAATTATTCTTAAACCAAAGCCAACTTTATAGCCGAGCTTATTGCAATGGTACTGTACGCATTGACTGTACACGTTTTGATATAAGAGAATAAATTGATAAAAAAAAATTAAATTAAAAAAAGAAGATGGAAAGACTAAATGAATGAACGTCATGCAAGCATAGGAGATAAAGTGATGAAGTGTGTGACGATGAATTGATGTTTCGTAAAACTGGAGGGCTCTCGAAACTATTTTTGACATATTAGCTTCAATCTCCCAGTATATAGATGTGTATGCGTGTGTTCGTGCGTGCGCGTGTGTCGGCATGGCATGTGGGTGACTGTGAGTGTGTCTTGCTTTGTATTTGTGTAGATAAATTGTGGCCGTAACCTTGTCACAGTAGTACCTGGCGGGCCATTGCTAATTATTCCAGAATTCACTGTTGTTACTCCTCCACCTGTCTTTGCTTCAGTGAAAACTGTTACTCCTGCACCTTCTGGAACTTTTGACGTTACTTCTGTTCCAGTGGGTCCTGTTATTTCTTGTCCTGTTATTATTCCGGTTTCTCCCGTTATTCCTGTTATATCAGCTGTAGTTGGAATAGTCCTAGTAGGGGATGTAACTCCTGCACCTGTTACTACTACCGTTGATCCAGTTACTTGTAAAATGGTTCCAGGCTGACTCGGTATTGTTTGTCCTGTTATTAGAGGATCTGTCCCTGCTCCAGTTGGGCCAGGTAGAGTTTGTCCCGTTACTGCTGGGGCAGTGTGTGTTCTAGTTGGGCCCGTTATTATTGTGCCTTTACCGAATATTCCTACATGCCAAATCATGACCCAAGGCAGAGAAATATGATGAATGAAATAATGAAAATGAAGCTACATCATGAATATTAAAAGATTCTATTCCACTGGAATTTATTAATAAAGAAATGAATTAAAAATGTGAATGAAATATAGAGTTATTCTATCAAAGGAAAGATAAGCATGAATAAACAAGAACAACCTTGGTTAAAATAAATAACATGTGATTTTTATCTGTATGCTGTCCCAGAGACTGACATTAAAAGACTTCATATCGTACCTGTTGGCCCTGTTCCTGTTGCAGTGGGACCTGTTGCAGTGGGACCAGTTCCTGTTGGAGTAGTTTCTTGTCCAGTACCTAGATGGTGGATCACATTTATCGTTCAAATGGAGAAACACTTACTACCCTTTCAATTTGACAACAAGTCACCATATGATCTACCGGTAAAATTTATGTTGGTAATGTTAACGTATTTTAACTAAAGGTGTGAAACTGATTTTTTAATTCATTTAATCATTAAAACAAATAATAGTTTGTGTCACGTTGGAAATGACCAGACGGAACAGACAAGTACTTTATAATATAGTACATGTCGCACGATAAAAAATTTATATTAGTACTCTACAGTATTGCATCCCATTGACTGTACCTGTTGGGCCAACTTCTGTTGGGCCTCCTGTGACGGTTCCTAATACGATTTATGATGAAATAAAAAAATAATAACGTATAGTTGATGACAAAACAAAAGGAATGATTAGTTAAAATTATTAGTTCTAAGAGGTTATAACATGTAATAAATATCGCAAATAATTGAAACAAAATATGATTTTAATCGAACAAAAAAAAATTACTAAATAAAAAAACCAAATGCAGAAAAGGAGGACGGATATTGTTGATGCTCTTGCATATATAATGAGGATATTCAAAGACTTAGCTCGGTTCACTGTTGCTAAACCTGGGATTACCTAAGGAACCAGACATAGCAGATGAACTTGTACCTGTCGGACCTGTTCCAGTTGGTCCTGTTACTGTAGGTCCTGTTCCAGTTGGTCCTGTTCTAGTTGGTCCTGTTCCAGTTGGACCTGTTACTGTAGGTCCTGTTCCAGTTGGTCCTGTTCTAGTTGGTCCTGTTCCAGTTGGACCTGTTACTGTAGGTCCTGTTCCAGTTGGTCCTGTTCTAGTTGGTCCTGTTCCAGTTGGACCTGTTACTGTAGGTCCTGTTCCAGTTGGTCCTGTTCTAGTTGGTCCTGTTCCAGT
>NW_014577172.1:392633-415207 GCF_000485595.1 Priapulus caudatus | reverse complement strand
TGTTTCAGTTTGGACCGACTGAAACAGGTCCAATTGGAACAGGACCAACTGATACTGGCCCAACTGTAACAGGTCCTGTTCCAGTTGGACCTGTTACTGTAGGTCCTGTTCCAGTTGGTCCTGTTACAGTTGGGCCAGTACCAGTTGGTCCTGTTCCAGTTGGACCTGTTACTGTAGGTCCTGTTCCAGTTGGACCTGTTACAGTTGGGCCAGTACCAGTTGGGCCTGTTCCAGTTGGTCCAGTTACTGTAGGTCCTGTTCCAGTTGGACCTGTGACTGTAACTCAAGTAAATAAACCTATCCATCAAATAAAATTCAGGAGAAAGTAAAATAAATGTATAAAAAATGTAATGTTAATGAACATTTTGAAAAGTAGAAATAAATCGAAATCACAGCCAAACAAATGTTTAAATCTGTCGAAATAAATAATAACAATTGGAAATAAAAGTAGGAATGGCTACGGTTTCATGAGCGATTGGCATCTCAAATAAATGAGGTTATTAGTACACTACAGTAAAATAAACGTTTTCTTGTGTCTTTACTATACACTACAGTAGTTAAATACGTTGGTAAATGCTGTCCTACCTGTTGGCTCTGAACCTGTTGGAGTTGATCCAGTTCCGGTGCTTCCTGTCACTGTTGCTGTGTGGGAGCATAGAATAAAATTCAATGCTCATGTTAACAACATTATACTTGCCTTAAATGTATGACATATCGATGAAAATTGGTTAACTTTATAACAGAACTAAAAAAAATTTCATAACGCTGTAAATATCTAACAAGTTTGTTTTGTAGAGCTACCTAGTAATACGCAAATAAAGGTGAACAATGCAAAAGTCAAATTTTACAGATGCAAGCGAAGTTGTTGACAGTGTCTTGTAAGGCAACACAATTACAGCGTGTTCAGTACTCATTCCCTACCAGTTGATTCTGGGCCGGTTGGGGCTGTGCCAGTGTCGGGTGTACTCATGGTCATTGTTACTGTAATGCAGCATGCAATATCAATATATGGTACCCTAATATCATATTGGGGGCCTGAGTTAATTGGGTAACAGGACAACTTAAATCCACATTAGTAAACAAAAGTAAGAACCAAATTTTGTGTACAGCCAAATAAATACGCTACAACAAAGAAACTTTTCGAACAAAATACTAATATGGTGCCTTGTTTCAAATTTGGATATTACCTGTTGGTCCACTCGTTACAGTACCAGTTGGTCCTGTTCCAGTTGGTCCTGTTACTGTAGGTCCAGTTCCAGTTGGTCCAGTTATTGTAGGTCCTGTTCCAGTTGGTCCAGTTCCAGTTGGTCCAGTTCCAGTTGGTCCAGTTCCAGTTGGTCCAGTTCCAGTGGGTCCTGTTTCAGTTGGTCCAGTTCCAGTTGGTCCTGTTCCAGTTGGCCCTGTTCCAGTTGGTCCAGTTGCTGTAGGTTCTGTTACCGTTGGTCCAGTTCCAGTTGGTCCCGTTCCAGTTGGCCCTGTTCCAGTTGGTCCAGTTACTGTAGGTCCTGTTCCAGTTTGCCCTGTTCCAGTTGGTCCAGTTCCAGTAGGTCCAGTAACTGTAGGTCCTGTTCCAGTTGGTCCTGTTACTGTTGGTCCTGTTTCTGTTGCCTCTGTTCCAGTTGGTCCAGTTACTGTAGGTCCTGTTCCAGTTGGCCCTGTTCCAGTTGGCCCTGTTCCAGTTGGACCTGTTACCGTAGGCCCAGTTACTGTAGGTCCTGTTACGGTAGGCCCAGTTACAGTTGCTCCCGTTCCAGTGGGTCCTGTTCCAGTTGGTCCAGTTTCTGTTGGTCCTGTTCCAGTTGGTCCTGTTCCAGTTGGACCAGTTACTGTAGGTCCTGTTCCAGTTGGTCCAGTTTCAGTTGGTCCAGTTCCAGTTGGTCCTGTTCCAGTTGGTCCTGTTACTGTAGGTCCAGTTCCAGTTGGTCCAGTTATTGTAGGTCCAGTTCCAGTTGGTCCAGTTCCAGTGGGTCCAGTGGGTCCAGTTCCAGTAGGTCTAGTTACTGTAGGACCTGTTCCAGTTGGACCTGTTCCAGTTGGTCCAGTTCCAGTTGGTCCAGTTACTGTAGGTCCTGTTTCAGTTGGCCCTGTGCCCGTAGGTCCAGTTACTATAGGACCAGTTCCTGTTGGTTCTGTTCCGGTTGGTCCTGTTCCAGTTGGTTCAGTTACTGTAGGTCCTGTTTCAGTTGGTCCAGTTCCAGTTGGCCCAGTTACTGTAGGCCCGGTTCCAGTTGGTCCAGTTACTGTAGGTCCTGTTTCGGTTGGTCCTGTTCCAGTTTGCCCAGTTCCAGTTGGACCTGTTACTGTAGGTCCAGTTACTGTAGGTCCTGTTCCAGTTGGTCCTGTTCCAGTTGGTCCTGTTCCAGTTGGTCCAGTTACTGTAGGTCCTGTTCCAGTTGGTCCAGTTACTGTAGGTCCAGTTCCAGTTGGTCCAGTTACTGTAGGTCCTGTTCCAGTGGGTCCAGTTACTGTAGGTCCTGTTGCAGTTGGTCCAGTTACTGTAGGTCCTGTTCCAGTTGGTCCAGTTCCAGTGGGTCCAGTTACTGTAGGTCCTGTTCCAGTTGGTCCTGTTTCAGTTGGTCCAGTTCCAGTGGGTCCAGTTACTGTAGGATCTGTTCCAGTTGGTCCTGTTTCAGTTGGCCCAGTTCCAGTTGGTCCAGTTGCTGTAGGTCCAGTTCCAGTTGGACCAGTTACTGTAGGTCCTGTTCCTGTTGGTCCTGTTCCAGTTGGTCCAGTTCCAGTTGGTCCAGTTACTGTAGGTCCTGTTCCTGTTGGTCCTGTTCCAGTTGGTCCAGTTACTGTAGGTCCAGTTACTGTAGGTCCTGTTCCAGTTGGTCCTGTTCCAGTTGGTCCAGTTACTGTAGGTCCTGTTCCAGTTGGACCTGTTCCAGTTGGGCCAGTACCAGTTGGTCCTGTTCCAGTTGGTCCAGTTACTGTAGGTCCTGTTTTCAGTGGCCGCTGTTTCAGTTGGGTCAGTTACTGTCGCGGTCACGGGATTCAGTGTGGGTCAGTTACTGTACTAGGCTCCAGTTGCCAGTGTGGGTTCCGATTGCTTCAGTTGGTCAGTTCAGTGTGCCCAGTTACTTGTAGGTCATGTTTTTCAGTTTGGTCAGTTACTGTAGGTTGTTCCGTTGGCTCCTGTTCCAGTTGGCGCCATAGTTCAGTTGCGCCGGTTCCAGTTTGGTCCAGTTTATGTAGGTTCCTTTAGGCAGTTGGTCCAGTTACTGAGGTCGTGTCCAAGTTGGGCCCTGTTCCAGTTGCAGTTACTGTCGGTCGGTTCCGTTGGTCCAAGTTGCAGTTGGTCTCTGTTTCAGTTTGGTCCGAGTTCCAGTGTGGCCCATAGTTACTGTAAGGTACTGTTTTAGTCTGGTCAGTTTACTTGATAGTTCCTGTTCCAGTTGGTTCAGTTCCAGTTGGATCTGTTCTGTTGGTCTTTCCAGTTGGTCCTGTTCCGGTTGAGGTGCCAAGTTACTGTCGAGTCTCCGGTTCAGCTTGACGTCCCAGTTCCAGTTGGCCCGTTGACTGTTAGGACCTGTTCGAGAGTTGGCCTGTTCAGTTAGGATCAGTTCAGTTGGACAGTTACTGACTTAGGTCCATGTTCGTGTTGAGTGCCTGATTCAGGTTGTGTCAGTCCAGTTGGTCAAGTTACTGATTAGGACATTGCTTCCAGGTTGATCCGTGTTCCAGTGTTGGGACCATGTTACTGTAGGTCCCATGTTCCAGTTGGTCGTCCTGGGCGGTTGGTCCTGGTTCCAGTTGGATCAGTTATTGCTAGTTAGGTCCAGTTCCGTTGGACGGAGGTTAATGTATGGTCCTGATCTACTGTAGGTCCTTGCTTAATGTAGGGAGATAGGATCCTGTTCAGTTGCGTCCAGTTCCAGGTGTTGGACTGTTACTGTAGGTCATGTTGCACAGTTGGTGCCAAGTTGTGGATAGGTCGATGTACAGTTTGCCTGATTCCGTTGGTCCAGTTCTGTCGCGTCGGTTCCAGATTGGTTCAGCGTACTAGTAGGTCAGTTCAGTTGGTATGTTTTCAGTTGGTACAGCTTCCAGTTGGCCCAGTGTTAAACTGTAGTCCTGTTCAGTTGGTCCAGTTCAGTTTGGACCTGTATACTGTAAGAGTCTGTTGTGGTATGGGTCGATGGTTACCGGGTACCTTATGATAGTCGTTACCTGATAGGGTCATGTTCCAGTTGGCGTCAGTTACGAGTTTAGGACTGTTACTGGTAGAGTGCCTGTTCAGTTTGGTCCTGTTCGAGTGGTGGTCCGTTACTGATACGTGTCAGTTTCATTGGTCAGTTCCAGTTGGGTCAGTTAATGTAGGACTGTTCCTGTTGGCTTGTTCAGGTTGGTTCCAGTTCCAGTTGGACCATTACTGTAGTTCCTGTTCCTGTTGGTCCTGTTCCAAGTTGTCCAGTTCCAGTTGGTCCATGTTACTAGTAGGGAACTGTTCAGTTGGTCCTGTTTCGTTGGCCCAGTTCCGAGTTGTCCAGTTACTGTAGGTTCCTGTTCAGTTGTCAGTATTCAGGTTGGACCTGTTACTGTAGGTGCCTGTTCCAGTTGGTCCTGCTATCGTTGGTCCAGTTACTGTAAGGTCCTTGTTTTCAGTTGGGTCCGAGTCTACTGTAGGTCCTTGTTGCAGTTTGGTCGAGTTCCAGTTGAATGTTCATGTAGTTCTGATTCAGTTGTTCTGTTCGGGTTGCGTCCAGTTACTGTCGGTCCGGTTCCAAGTTTTGGGATCCAGTTGAGTTAGGTCCAGTTACTGTAGGGACCTGTTTATGTTGCCCTGTTCCAGTTGTCAGATTCAGTTGCGACAAGTTAATGTAGGTACTGTTCCTGTTGGTCCTGTTCCGTTGCGTCAAGTTTCCAGTTGGATCCAGTACTGTAGACCTGTTTCCAGTTGGTCCTGTATTCAGTTGGCAGTTCAGTTGTCCAGTTCTTGTATAGTACTGTTCCAGTTGGGCATGTTCAGTTGGGCCTGGTTACTGTAGGTCTGTTTCAGCTTGGGCGTCTTACGTGTAAGGCGGGGGATCCTGCTTACTGTAGGTTACCCTGTTCTGTTGTCCTGCTTCCATAGTTCGTCAGTTCAGTTGAGGTCCAGTTTATGAGGACGTGTTCCAAAGTTGGTACCTGTTCCAGTTAATTGGGCTGCTTACTGTAAGGGTGTGTATTCCAGTTTGGTCCAGTTCAGTTGGACAGCTTAGCTTGTAGAGTCCTGATTCTGGTTGGTCTGTTTGCCAGTTGGTGCACAGTTCGTTGTCGTCCAGGTTACTTGTAAGGACCGTTCAGTTGGTCTGTTCCTGTTGGTCCTGTTCCAGTTGGTCCAGTTCCAGTTGGACCAGTTACTGTAGGTCCTGTTCCTGTTGGTCCTGTTCCAGTTGGTCCAGTTCCAGTTGGTCCAGTTACTGTAGGACCTGTTCCAGTTGGTCCTGTTTCAGTTGGCCCAGTTCCAGTTGGTCCAGTTACTGTAGGTCCTGTTCCAGTTGGTCCTGTTTGAGTTGGCCCAGTTTCTGTAGGTCCTGTTCCAGTTGGAGTTTTAATTTGTATTGGTGCTCCTGTTATTGCTGAAGTTTAAATAAACAACCAAACGTAATAAAATAAATAGTATCTGACTATTAATAAAAAAAACGATATTATAATTAAAAGAAAATAGGTTAACCATTAAATCAAGTTAGCACCCTGATTCGTCACTAAAAAAACAAAATAAATTAACTTGCTAATAACATGAAATAATAATAAAACTGTTAACACTGCACATAATTACAACCAAAAAAATCATAAAATAACAAACAGCAATAATATTATGTTGTCGCATTTATATGATAAAAGTCAATCTCAACTGCGTGTTTACTTTAATATAATAGAGTTAAGGTTTGCTTGTTTGTACATGTGATTTTGATTTTCGACCACGTGTGTAATGCGTGTTTTGCTTTTGTATCTATTTGCATATTTTGAGTGAGGGCATGCATGACTGTTGATATGTTTGAGTGCAGGTATATGTGCAGGTATATGTGCAGGTATATGTGTAGGTATATGTGCACGTATATGTGCAGGTATATGTGCAGGTATATGTGCAGTATTGCGTAAATTGCCACTAATCTAATTTAAAACGCCTATTATTTAATGATGTCGAAAGATGGTGATGCGGATGTTGAATTTTAATATACTTGCGTCTAGAATTGTTAAATAAATACAGTGAGCTTATGTGAATGCATATGTCACGGAACAATACAAAACCGTATAATTTTTGTGTCAATAAGTGGCAATTTCTCAAATGGGTTGGTTGATAGGTTGGTGCATTATATGGAAATTTTATTCTATCAATTCTATGAAATCTATGATTCACTCTTAACTTCTTTGCAGACATGTTTAATAGGATAAGCTTTACAAGTTACGCTTATATTTTATTATTACTGACTATCAGAGCAAAACTTTTATTAGTGTTAAAGTTTACATCTTGCATAATCTATACTCCATGGCCTCAACTGACTTGAAGAATTGTGATGAGAGATTGAATAACCTACAGAGAATATACATTATACCTAGCCTTTGGCCATGACTCACATGTGACTGTTGTATCTGTGATAAGATCAGGCCCCGTAACATCAGGTTTACCTTTTGTTGGTAATATCGTGCTTGCTTTGTAATTTATGAATAAATGGAAATCGACATAAGATCATGACTCATTTAACAGACTAGACGCCTTCCTGAGGTAGCGAATTACCATGGCGACTAAGAATGTTACCGTCAGGTCGTTTTCATTAATGTTTGACTGATCTTCTCTTAAGCAGTATATTCCTGAATATTTTTCCTGTTAAGTAAAGGTAAACCACGAAACGCTGCTTCGTTAAAGGGGGTATGATTGTGTAGTATAATTAGGTCTTGCTATTGTAGCTCATACGGCACCGTCACCTGTCACCCTACAAAACGTACGGACAAGCTATATACAGATGACTACTTATACAATGCAATGCGCACTTACTTGTTGGAGTCGGGGTCGTAGCTGGTGTACTCTCTGCAAAACAAATTCAGTAACTTAGTGTTAACATGATTGCCCTTTGCAGTATACACGTCTGCCATTACCTGACCAAATTAATTTGGCTGCACTCAAACACACCAGTAATGTACAATTGAGCTGAAAGTAAAACACTTACCAAGGAAGCATACAAAGTCTCCTGGTCTATTTTCACACATTGCTCCCTCTTGACAAGGAGGTGGAAACAGTTCGGTGCACTCATCGATATCTAGAGATAGAAAAGGGAATGATAACTTACTAACTAGGTAAACCACTGGCGAGGTTTCACCTTAACTCTTCAGATATATCGATTGATACAGTGATGCACATACGCGCGCACACATAAACCTGCATAACGTACAACCTCAGTATTATAAAGTAGTAGGCAATTACAATGACGTACGAATACACACCAGTCTACGGGAAATATCTGATAATAGAGTCAGGATTTGTTACTAAATGCAGAGTTGTAGACTAGGAGGAATATGGGCTTATTGCTTAGCTCTGCGAAATATATATATATATATATGACTATGAAGGAATTAACTAGACGATGAAAGAATTTCGCACCTGAGCAAGTAAAACCATCTCCGGCATAGCCAGTGCGACAGATGCATTCGAATCCACCAGGCAGGTCTCGACAACTAGCATTGTGATGGCAGTTTGCCAGGCCTGTTCTACATTCGTTGATGTCTGCAGCAAATTAGATAGTGATTAGCAATGACATGTTGAATTACACGTACTTATCTATCGCGGGAGTTATAATAGTACGTTGGAGGGATGACATCAAACCGGTCATGTAAATGTAAATATTACAGATTCCATGTAATAGCAGCCATACTGCCACCGCCATAAAATGAATCTGCGTTGTCTTTAGTTCAATAATCGCAATTTCCTCGTAGTATATCATAAACTTACAACCCATTTACAATTACACATACTTTCAACAGCGTGTTAAGCATACTTAATAAGCTATTGATACATTGTGAATATAGTGTGTTCCATAAATAGTTTACGATGGAATGTTGAAAGTCGAATTCGAAATGACCATGCAAACAGGAAGCCATGTCTGCTACCGTATAATTAGCCTAATCCTAATATGCTTAACAGCGTAAGATAGATTATTACGAGGCTGTAGTGGCAGCTTCACTATCTATGTAAGTTCCATCCAGGTAATGATGAGACAGAGCGGAATACTTACTAGCGCACACAGTGACGCCATCCCCTTCATATCCACCGTTGCAGTCACATTCGTAGCTACCGAGTGTGTTGGTGCACGTCGCCTGCTCGTCACACTTCGCAAGTCTCTCGAAGCATTCATCTATGTCTAAGGATTAGAAAGAAAATATTAAAAAGATAAATAATACGATGAGTAAAACGAAAATAAATAATAATAATAACATAATAGTGAACAATAAATTATAATATTATTATTATTTACACAGATATGACACATAAGCAATAATGCTACTTAATTCATCGTGTGTCAGCGTAACCTAGTGTCAATCTAATTTAACCTAAAATTTACCTCATGCCAATAACAAACTATTCTACTATTGTAGTGCATGTCGTCACTGCAAGCCTGAATTATAACATATATATATACTACAATTACTCCCAACCCACCATATCTTTCTAATCAAGCTATAAGATTAGTGTCGTCGACATACCTCTACATTCCGTCTCGCTGACAGGCATGAAACCATCCTTGCACGTACAATAGAAAGAACCTTCGAGGTTTTGGCATTCCGTGTTGTCTCCGCACGAATCCGCACCTTCGCTACACTCATTCAAATCTGTAAATGTTGTATGCATATATATATATATATATCATTTAGAGATTTATAGATAGATAACAGACACATATGCATATATAATACATATATTATATATTATAATAGAGCGAAGAAACAATAACGTAATTACACGTGAGGTACACTAGTGCCTAATATCATGTGTGTTATATACCAGCCCGCGTGTGACAATACATCACCATTTCTTTCCTCAATGCGCCGGTGTATATACCTGAGCAGTCGACGCCATCGCCCGTGAATCCTGTGTCACAGCTGCACGTGAAGCTGCCATCGTTGTTGAAACAGCTTCCGTGTGTGATATCACAGTTGTCCCGTCCCTCATCACATTCGTTCAGATCTGCAGAAGATGGCGAAAGCAACGGGTTAAGACGAATCACATTCCGCAGACGGTCTCGTCGATAAATCGTAATTAGTTATCTTTTTAATTAATAATTAGCTTCTAATTATCTTGCTGGGAGAACTAACGCTGAATCAATCTTACCGGAGCATTGAACGCCATCTCCCGTGTAACCCGCCTCACATATACACTGGAAACTGGCCTCAATGTTTCTGCACAGCGCCATCTCGTGGCAGTTGTCAAGTCCAAGCTCACATTCGTCCATGTCTAATCATGAGGAATTAAACAAAAAAATACGTTGCTATATTTCACATAGGGTCCACGGTCATTCCACTGTCGTAAATATATTTTCTCCCGCGCTCTGGTTGCCTTCATCGCATTAAAGAGTTGTAACTGTTAAGGTTATATAGTTTCTCATTAGATGCTCTTTTAGGTACCAATGGAAACGGACTTGCCATTACCTGCGGTCACAGATAGGAGGGAGTTTACAGCATGAAATGCCAAATCGTTAGACCCTGAGAAAATTCACTGCGCTGACTGAATTAAATTCCGTCTTTAACCTGACAAGTGGACCCACTAGTAGCGATGATCTACCGTCGTTTATTACACAATTTTCTGTCAACGCAAATGTATTTTTGTAGTTGTCG
Source organism: Priapulus caudatus (assembly GCF_000485595.1). NCBI lineage: Eukaryota > Metazoa > Priapulida > Priapulimorpha > Priapulimorphida > Priapulidae > Priapulus > Priapulus caudatus. The sequence continues at coordinate 405,397 of NW_014577172.1, read as the reverse complement.
AGTACTACTTGTATGTTCTCAGATTGCTTACCACTACAGGAGAATCCTGGAGCGCCTTCTAGATTGACGCACATCATCACGTCAGGACAGGGTGGTGGCTGCTGCTTACACTGATCAACATCTGTATAAACAAGCGAAAGTAAACAACTTTAAAACCTCCGAACAGATGCCTTCTGTTTATTTTTTATGGGAGTGAATTATGTAGATGCTGTTTAAATTCTATTTGTTTACTGTCATGTAACTATCATCCATCTTATGGCTAATTGAAATCCTAAGCTATTCAAAAGGTTACTAGTTATTTACGTCTATTGGCTAGTAAATAAAATAGCTATTATGATGACGTCATCGCTGACTACAATGAGATCGCTACGATGGATAAGTATATCTTTGTTTATGTCTGCGATCATACACAATATCGCTACATAGCTTCCTACAACACACACTGCTAACCTAAACCACGCATACTCGCATCCACTCTTCGTACATCGCTCGCAGCAACATGCAGATACACAGACCACCATACGACAGCTATTTACCTGTGCAGACGACGCCATCTCCCTCCCAGTAAGGAGTGAAGCAGTTACAGGTGAAGCTACCGACGGTGTTTGTGCAGAGCGATCGCTGAGGTAGTCTACTGTCACAGTTGTGGCTTTGTTCGAAACATTCGTCAGCATCTGAAATGGTGATTATTCGCAGAATGAAATACAGACTGTTATCAACTGTCGTTTGCTCTACTCTCTGTTTCTACGTGATTATTTTATCAACTGGCCAAACTTACAAGCAATGCGTTTTAGTGGTGTCCAGCGAAGCGTATATAAAAGGTATGAAGCAGTGAAAGTCATTCTTTTGTTGCACGAATTATTTCTGTTACCTGAACATTGCTGCCCATTGCCTCGGAAGCCATCGCGACACTTGCACTGGTAGGAGCCGTCTGTGTTGATGCATTCAGCATCCTCGTGGCAGTTATCGCTAGCATCCGAGCACTCATTCGTATCTAAAAAGTCATCAACATGCAAGCGACTGTAATCAAGTTGCAAGGACAGTTCACTGTGTAGGTAACTGTAGGTAGGTAGGTAGGTAGGTAGGTAGGTAGGTAGGTAGGTAGGTAGGTAGGTAGGTAGGTAGGTAGGTAGGTAGGTAGGTAGGTAGGTAGTAACTGATCGGTATGGAGGTAATACCGTTTGAATCATGCATTTGTTAGCTTCAATGTGAGATCTTTCTAGCAGCTTTTTTTAACTACACCGTCAATTGTATTTGCAAGTATATGCGTAGAGGAGTTGTTTAGAGTCAATCGCTGAGTTCGGCTACAGTGGCTTTTGAATTGCGTCTAATTGGTAACCATAATTCGTTCATTGAGTGTCGTATACATAATGAAGTGATGTTATGGCAGGCTTGGGATTACCTCACTTCTAGTGCTAAAGGAAGGGAGACTCACCAGTGCAGGTGACGCCATCGCCGGTGTATCCTGGTTTGCAGGCACATGAATAGGATCCGACAGTGTTGGTACACTCTGCGTTGACGTCGCAGTTGTCAGTACCAGAAGCGCATTCATCCGTATCTGCAAAGCGTTAGGGGAGAATGATAAAATTAATTTAATTGATAAGTGATCGATGATCAATCATCAGTGACCGATCGATGATCGATGATGATCGATGGATTGAAAATGATAAGATAATTTTAATTAGATAAAAGATGAGGAATTATGAATGGAACAGCACACACGTCGTAACTCTCTCAAACCGCCACAGCATGGGTCGCACTATCAGCTGTAACCTTCCCAAGTAAATATTAAATAACTCAGATCCGGTACTGTTTTGTTCGATCGTATCATTTACCTGCACAGAAGACGCCGTTGCCACTGTAGCCTTCCAGACAGGCGCAGGTAAATGTTCCAGGTGCGTTTGTACATCTTGCGTTCTTGTCGCAGTTGTGCCCACCAGTCAAACACTCGTTGTTATCTGTGTAAGTGTATACATGAAATTATTATTTCAACATATGAAAATTGTGTTTCTTGTACAAAATCAGGAATTGTTAATCACACAAAGTTTCCTTCAAGAAATGCCCGTGATTGTGTCACTGCCATGGCAATTAAATATAATATATATATATATATGCATTTATTTATTTATTTATTTATTCTTTTTTTAATTAATTAAAACACAGGGCTACCTGCACAGACGATGCCATTTCCGCTGAAGCCCTCCTCACATTCACAGAGGAAGCTGCCATCAGTGTTGAAGCAGTCGGCACGCAGTGAGCACGTGTCCAGTCCGTCCGCGCATTCGTTAGCATCTGTAACCATGCAAAGCACAGTAAGCAAACTCTGTGTTACATGAGTGACTCTGGGTAACTTCATGGCAGCTACACGGATGTAAACTACTAACACGGTGCTACAATTAGTAGTACCGTGTTAGTAATTCACATTCATGTAGCCGCCAAGTCTACAATGATGGTGAAAACTCCAGCAAAGCTGGCTGCTGCTGGTGGTGGTTATATATGGTGGTGCTGCTGCTGCTGCTACTGCTACGGTTGCTGCTGCTTCTAGTGCTACTATTGCTGCTACTACTGCTACTACTGCTGCTACTATTGCTGGTACTGCTGCTACTACTGCTATTATTGCTGCTGTTTCTACTGTTTCTGCTATTGTTATTGTTTCTGCTATAGTTCCTGCTACTGCTGCTACTATAACAGGAATGCCATGAATTAACGAAATGCGGACAGTAACGATATATATGATCAACGGAGCATTCGTTTACTAAGTGAAGCAATCATGAGTAAGTCATCTAACGTGTGTTTGAAAAGTAGGAACGCTCTGGAATTCAACTACTACGTTTCCGCGATCTGACAGATGCGGTGCTGATGGCACAGGATGTGACGTACCACTACAGGAGACGCCGTTTCCAAGGTAACCGGGGTCGCATTCGCAGTCGAAGCCGCCTCTGTTGTTGAAGCACTGTGCATTTTCGTCACAGTTGTCCCTTCTTAGGTCACACTCGTCCACATCTGAAAGAAAGTATCACAGTTATTATACGAATACCGAATTCGCAGTATATATTTACATAACTTCCAATGGGTTGTTGAGGGGCAAACATAGCAAGATATCCTGATTAACGCTTTAGAATAGTTCTTCAAGTTCTCTCCACATGATTACTAAAACATAATTCAAAATTCCCGCATTTAGCATTTTGGTTCTTTCCATCGACATGACGTATTACACAAACATCATAAAAGAATGAAACATATGGGTGTGAAAAAACAAAAACGTGTAGCTGTTGCAATCTGTAGCAAATCTCTGTGCGAATATTACCCATGCAGTTTGTCCCATCTCCACTGAATCCGCTGTTACAGCGACATTCGAATGATCCTGGCCTGTTGACGCATGTTCCATCGAGTCTATCACACGTGTCAACGCGTAGCAAGCACTCATTCATATCTGTAAGGTAAAGTTGGTGTTTACGATAGTTCCTCGACATGATACCAGTGTAGGATGCCTGGTCTAGCATTCCATAAACTGTGATCTATTACAGCCAAAGATCACGTTCATGATATTTTGTAATGTCACGCTTAGTGGTAATAAATTGGTAAACAAAATCGGTAAAAAGATTCTACTACTGCTACTGCTACTGCTACTACAACCATTGCTGCTGCTATATATTGCTACTGCAGCTACAACTACTGCTACTCCTACTACAACTACTGCTGCTGCTGCTGTTACTCTAGCTACAACTACTGCTGCTGCTACCGTTGCTGCTGCTCCTACTACTGCTTCCATTCCTGCTGTTACTAGTATGACAAGTAGCAGGAAAACGTGAGATTTAACTAAGCACGTAAACCTACCAATGCAGGTTTCATCTATCATCACGTAGCCTTCGTCACAACCGCAGCTGAACGATCCAACAAAGTTGAAGCACATCTGAGATGACTTGCACATCTGGTTCACGCACTCGTCAACATCTAAGAACAACACAAAGACAACATTAGCTCTGCATGAAGTGGGAAAAACTGCTTAAAAAATATTCTTACTCACACCTGCGAACTTTGCTCAGCTTTTACTTCACTTCTACTAAGTCAAACTCAGCATAACGCAGTTAAACCCACATGCACATTGGACAAGAGTGAGTTTGAAATGAAAATGTAATCAATGTCCCGTGTGTGATGTGAATATGTTAGATATAACCCCCATACATGTCCACATAATAGGTTATTTAACTGTTTAAGATAATTATTCAATATATTTAGTTCTATGCAACTCTGCATAAGTGCCTGGGATTAAAATGTAAGACTATATAACTAGAAAACTGATTTAATATTTCTTGAAAGTTGAAACTTTGCTCACAATAAATGTCGTGTAATGGAGACATATAACAATGACACGCAGCTTACACCTACCACTGCATGAGAGGCCGTTGCCTGTAAATCCGTCCCTGCAGTCACACAGAAAGCTGCCCTGAGTGTTAGAGCATACAGCCTCACTGTGGCAATCATCAAGGTTCTCGTCACACTCGTCCACATCTGTAGCAACAAGAAACAAAACAATTAGTAAACATCAGGAAGGAATCAGAAGGATATTTTTTATATAATTAACGCAAAATATTTAAAAAAAACGTTAATTAAACGCCAATAAAACATTTTTGATATATTTGTGAATAAACTACATATATAACCTTGCTGTTTTATAGTTTGAAAACGTTAAAAACCAAACCATAGTAAAACCAGATCCTAACTTTGCGCAAACATTATGCGTTAGTTGAGTGAGACATACCAAGGCAGTTCACTCCATTGCCTGAATAGCCGATGTCACATTCGCAGTTGAATCGACCATCAGTGTTTGTGCATAGTGCGTTCGCATCGCAGTTGTCAAGTCCCGAACGACATTCGTCGATATCTGATACAGGAGAGAAAAGTCCAGTCATTCTGGTTATCCTACACTCGCACATGCACAAGTAGAATTTTTAATTAAAAAATACAATATCGAGCTATTGGCGCATATCAGGTTGAAAAAATAGCGTTAGAAATAAATTCTTGGAGTTTAAAACCCGTATGAAAAATTCATAACTAGTTTAAAGTTAAAATTATGTTGATGTAAATTAAATTAAAATTCAATAAATTAAACCATTTCGAAGCCCGCTTCGGCAATCACTCACCGCTGCAGGTGATGACACCGTCTCCTTGGTAACCGGTGTCGCAGTCACACACGTAGCTTCCATCAGTGTTGCTACAGGCGGCCCGGGCGTTACAGTCGTCCAACCCTAGCTGGCATTCATTGGTCTCTAAAATGCGATATACATGACCGATGATTAGTTACCAGAATCATAATGTCGGTGTAATCAAAATCAAATCAAAAATCAAACACAAAATCAATCACAATCAAAAACGGTATATATTCAATGACGTGTAAAACGCGAACAGGTTGGGAGCATTTAAAATGTATCGAGAACAAATTTTGAACAGAACGAATATTGCAGATGACTTAAGAACATCGGGAGCACGACAGGAACATTACGTGATGTTCCACCGGGAATCAATACCCGCACTCTGCGTATTATTGTGTAAAACGCAACTAAAAAATGATAATTCTCTGAGACAATTAGCACATGATAATCACCAATCTTCTCATGTAAATACTTTAAACATTATACCAAGGCACTGCGTTCCATCTCCTTCGTAGCCCGGCGCGCACTGACATCGGAAGCTACCCTCTGTGTTGTCACAGTCAGCCTTGAGGTCGCAGTTGTCAGTGTTTAGCGCACACTCATCATTGTCTACAGATCAAATAACAACATATATAATATCACATCAATATATACATACATATATACATGTATACATATATATATATATACATCAATATGATAACAGAACACCGTTATTAAATGAAAGTACCGCAGATGTGTTCACTTTAAATTTCGTAAAATCAGTGCTATTTCACGTATGTAATACCTGTAGGTCTTTCAGACCTGATTTAACTGATGGTAAATTAAAAGCACTTGAAAGTCAATGTTTTCTCGAACTAATCATTAAGGTATCAGAATTAAATTAATAATAATAATAATAATAATAATAACTTTATTATTATTATTATTATTATTATTATTATTGCAGATTCTGTTGTTCGGTGAGTGCTGGCTACCTGTGCATAGGCGACCGTCGCCGGTGAAACCTGTGGGACATGTGCAGCGGTAACTGCCCATGACGTCGACGCAGAGAGCGTTGTCGTCGCAATCATCAATGCCTAGCAAGCACTCGTTCATATCTGCAATGACACGGACAACCGCGGCGCTATGACGTCATCCAGGTAGATGTTATTTAATCTCGTATAGTGGTAACTTCGTTCATATTGACAAATAAATTACTATAGGTCCTGTTTCAGTTGGTCCTGTTCCAGTTGGACCTGTTCCAGTGGGTCCTGTTCCAGTTGGTCCTGTTCCAGTTGGTCCAGTTCCAGTTGGTCCTGTTACTGTAGGTCCTGTTCCAGTTGGCCCTGGTCCAGTTGGCCCTGTTCCAGTTGGTCCTGTTACGGTGGGTCCTGTTTCAGTTGGTCCAGTTCCAGTTGGCCCAGTTACTGTAGGTCCTGTTCCAGTCGGTCCTGTTACTGTAGGTCCTGTTCCAGTTGGTCCTGTTCCAGTTGGCCCTGTTCCAGTTGGACCTGTTTCTGTTGGTCCTGTTCCAGTTGGTCCTGTTACTGTATGTCCTGTTCCAGTTGGTCCTGTTCTAGTTGGTCCTGTTCCAGTTGGTCCTGTTTCTGTGGGTCCTGTTCCAGTTGGACCTGTGACTGTAGGTCCTGTTCCAGTTGGTCCTGTTCCAGTTGGACCTGTTACTGTAGGTCCTGTTCCAGTTGGACCTGTTACTGTAGGTCCTGTTACAGATGGTCCTGTTCCAGTTGGACCTGTTTCTGTAGGTCCTGTTCCAGTTGGTCCTGTTCTAGTTGGTCCTGTTCCAGTTGGTCCTGTTCCAGTTGGACCTGTTACTGTAGGTCCTGTTCCAGTTGGTCCTGTTCTAGTTGGTCCTGTTCCAGTTGGTCCTGTTCCAGTTGGACCTGTTTCAGTTGGACCTGTTCCAGTTGGTCCTGTTACAGTTGGTCCTGTTCCAGTTGGTCCTGTTTCAGTTGGCCCAGTTTCAGTTGGACCTGTTCCAGTTGGTCCTGTTCCAGTTGGTGCTGTTTCAGTATAACCTGTTCCAGTTGGACCTGTTCCAGTTGGTCCTGTTCCAGATTACTGAGGTCGCTGTTCCAGTTGGACCTGTTACTATAGGTCCTGCTTCCAGGTTGGACCTGTTACTATAGGTCCTGTTTCAGGTGGTCCTGCTTCCAGTGGACCTGCTTCAGTGCGTGTCCTGTTCCAGTTGCCGTCCTGCTTCCAGTTGGTCCAGTTCAGTTGGTCCTGTTACTGTAGGTCCAGTTCCAGTTTGGGCCCAGTTACTGTAAGGTCCTGTTCCAGTCGGTCCTGTTACTGGTAGGTGTCCTGTTCCAGTTGGTTCCAGTTACTGTAGGCTCCTGTTTCAGTTGGTCCTGTTTCCAGTTGGAACCTGTTACTGGTAGGTCCTGTTCCAGTTGGTCCTGTTACTGTAGGTGCCTTGTTTCCAGTTGGTCCAGTTCCAGTTGGCCCAGTTACTGTAGGTTCCTGTCTTGCAGTTGGTTCCCAGTTCCAGTTGGCCCAGTTTGTGTAGGTCCTGTTCCAGCTCCGGTCCTGTTACTGGTACGGTCCTGTTCAGTTTGCGTCCTGGCCTTTCCAGTAGGTCCTGCTTCCAGTTGCGACCTGTTACCTGTTAGGCCCTGCTTCCAGTTTGCGGACCCGTTACTGTAGGTCCTTGTTCCCAGTTTGGCCAGTTACGTCAGGTCCTGTTCCAGTCCTTGGTCCTGTACAGTTGGGGCCCAGTACCAGTTGCGTCACTGATTACTGTTAGGTTTCCTGCTTCCAGTCGGTCCTGTTACGTAAGGTCCTGCTTCCAGTTGGTCCATGTGTCGTGATTGGGTCCTGGTTCCAGTTTGTCAGTTACTGTAGGTCCGCTTCCAGTTCGGACCAGGTTACAGTAGGTCCTGTCCAGTCGCGTCCTGTTACTGTAGGTTCCTGCTTCCAGTTTCAGTTCCAGTATGCCCGGTCCAGTTAGTGTAGGTCCTTGTTCCAGTCGTCCTGTTTACTGTAAAAGGTCTGTTCCAGTTGCGGTTCCAGTTCAGTTGCGTTCCAGTTGTGTAGGTCCTGTTTCCAGTTGGCTACAGTTACTGTAGTCCTGTTTCAGTTGCGTCCAGTTTCCAGTTGGCCCAGTTCCTGGTAGGTCCTGTTCCAGGTTGGTCCAGTTCCAGTTGGTCCAGTTCCAGTTGGACCTGTTTCAGTTGCGTCCTGTTCAGTATGGGACATGTTATTGTTAGGTCTGTTCCAGTTGCGCGACCTGTTGCCTGTAGGTTCCTGTTCAGTCGGTCCTGTTCATGTTGGCCTGTTCAGTTGGTCTGCTTCCAGTATGTGTTCTGTTTACTGTAGGTCCTGTTTTCAGTTGCGATCCAGTTATCTGTAGCCTGTTACAGTGGTTAGGTTCCAGTTGGCCCAGTTATGTACGTCCTGTTCCAGTTGCGTCCTGGTTCAGTTGGCCTGCTTCCAGTTGCGACCTGTTTCTGTTTGGGTCCTGTTCCAGGTTTGTTCACAGTTACTGTAGCGTCCTAGCTTCCATGTTGGTCCAGTTACTTGTAGCCGTCCTGTTCAGTTCGGCCTGCTTTCAGATTGATCCTGTTCAGTTGCGTTCCAGTTTACTGTAGGTCCTGTATCCAGTTGGGTCCAGTTCCAGTTGCGTCCAGTTAACTGTAGGTTTCCTGTTTCAGGTTTGTCCGCAGTTCCCAGGGGTTTTTGGGGGGCCCAGTTACTGGTAGGGGCTCCTGTTTTTTCAGGTGTCGGTCCAGTTCCGTTTGGACCTGTTTACTGTAGCCGGTCCCTGTGTACAGTGTTGGAGTCTGTTCTTTACAGTCGTGGACTCTGTTCCAGTGGGATCCTGTTCCAGTTGTCCTGTCCAGTTGGTCCAGTTCCCAGTTGGTCCTGGTTACTGGTAGGTCCTGTTCAGTCGGTTGTTACAGTGGCAGTACCAGTTGGTTCCTGTATCCAGTGGACCTGTTACTGTAGGTCCTGTTCCAGTTGGACTGTTTACTATAGGTCCTGTTTCAGTTGCGTCCTGCTTCCAGATTGGTCCGTTACTGTATAGGTCCTGTTCCAGTGCGTCCAGATTCCAGGTGCGTCCAGCTTACTGTAGGTCCTGTTCAGCTGGTTACAGTTACTGTAGTCTGTTTGTCAGTTTGGCGTCCATTTCAGTTGGGCCAGTTCCTGTTTTAGCCGTCCTGTTCCCAGTTGTCAGTTCCCAGATTTTGCGGTCCTGATTCCAGTTGGACCAGCGTTACTGTTTAGCGTCCTGTTTCCAGTTTGCACTGTTACTGTTTTAGGTTCGTTTCCAGTTGGACCTAGCTTACAGTTGGTGCCAGTACACAGTTCGGGCCTGTTCCAAGTTTGGTCCAGTTACTTGTTTAGCGTCCCTGTTCCAGCTTGGGACCTGTTGTTATAGTTGCGGCCAGTAACCAGTTTGGGCCTGTTCCAGTCTGGGTTCCAGTTACTGTAGCGTCGTACGTTCCCAGTTTAGGACCTGTGACTGTAACTCAAATAAAAACCTATCCATCAAATAAATTTCAGGAAGAAAGTAAAATAAATGTATAAAAATGTAATGTTAATGAACATTTTGAAAAGTAGAAATAAATTCGAAATCACCAGCCAAACCAAATGGTTTTAAATCTGGTCGAAATAAATAATAACAATGAAATAAAAGTAGGAATGGATACGTTTCATGGAGGCGATTGCGATCTCAAATAAATGAGGTTATTAGTACACTACAGTTAAAATAAACGTTTTCTTGCTGTCTTTAATATACATACAGTAGTTAAAGTACGTTGGTAAATGCTGTCCTACCTGTTGGCTCTGAAACCTGTTGGAGTTATTTGAATCCGTTCCCGGGTGGGTCTTCCTGTCATGTTGTGTTGTGCGGAGCCATTTAAAATACAAATTCAACTGCTCATGGTTAACAACATATACTTGCCTTTAAATGTATGACATATCGATGAAACTTGTGGTTAACTTTATAACAGAACTAAAAAAAATTTCATAACGCCTGTAAATATATACAAAGTTTGTTTTTGTAGAGCTACCTAGTATACGCAATAAAGCTTTCGTGAACAATGCAAAAGTTCAAATTTTACAGATGCCTAAGCGAAAGTTGCTTGACCAGTGTCTTGTTAAGCCCAACACAATTACAGCGTGTTCCAGTACTCATTCCCTACCAGTTTGATTCTGGGCCGGTTGAGGCGCTGTGCCAGTGTCGGGTGTGCTACTCATGGTCATGTTACTGTAATGCCAGCATTGCCAATATCAATATTATGGTATCCTAATATTTTTCATATTGGGCGGGCCTGAGTTAATTGGGTAACAGGACACTTAAATCCACCATTAGTAAACAAAAGTAAGAACCAAATTTTGTGTACAGCAAATAAATACGCTACAACAAAGAACTTTTCGAACAAAAATACTAATATGGGTGCCTTGTTTCAAATTTGTATATTACTGTTGGTCCACTTCGTACAGTACCAGTTGGTCCTTGTTCATTTTGTGATCTGGTACTGTAGTCAGTTCCAGTTGCGTCATTATTGATAGCGTCCTGTTCCCAGTTGGTTCCAGTTCCCAGTTGGGTCCAGTTCCAGGTTGACTTCCAGTTCCAGTGGGTCACTGTTTCAGTTGCTTGCGCTCCAGTTCCATGTTGGTCCTGCTTCAGTGCCCTGTTCCAGTTCGGCTCCAGTTTCTTGTAAGGTTTGTTACCGTTGGTCAGTTCAGTTAGGTCCCGTTCCAGTTGGCCCTGTTCCAGTGGTCCAGTTACTTGTAGGTCTGTTCCAGTTTGCCCTGTGCCAGGTTGGTCCAGTTCCAGTTAGGGTCCCCAGTAACTGTAGGTCCATGTTTCCAGTTGGTTCCTGTTTACTTTTGGTTGGTCTCCTGTTTCCTGTTGGCCTCTGTTCCACGTTGGTCAGTTACTGTTAGGTCCTGTCCAGTTGGCCCTGTTCCAGTTGGCCCTGTTCCAGTTGCGACCTGTACCGTAGGGCCCAGTTATGTTATGCGTTCTGTTAGGGGTAGGCCCAGTTACAGTTGCTCCCGTTCCAGTGGTCCTGTTCCCCAGTTGCCGGCTCAGTGTTCTGTTGGTCCTGTCAGTTGGTCCTGTTCAGTTGGACCAGTTACTGTTAGTCCTGTTCCAGTTGGTCCAGGTTGTTTCAAGTTGGCCATTTTCAACGTTTCCAGTTGCGTCCTGTCCAGATTGGTCCGGTTCTGGTAGGTCCCAGTTCCCAGTCTGGTCAGTTATTTGTAGGTCCAGTTCCCAGTTGCGTCCAGTTCCACGGTGGGTCCAGTGGGGGTCCAGTTCCAGTAGGTCTAGTTACTGGTTAGGACCTGTTTTTCAGTTTGGACCTGGTCCAGGTTGTTTCCAGTTCCAGGGGTTGCTCCAGTTAACTGTAGTCCTGTTTCAGTTGGCCCTGTGCCCGTAGCCGTCCAGATTACTATAGGACCAGTTCCTGTTGGTTCTGTTCCGGTTGGTCTGTTCCAGTTTGGTCCTCAGTTAACTGTAGCGTCCTGTTCAAGTTGCGTCCAGTTCCCAGTTGGCCAGCTTACTGTAGGCTCGGTTCCAGGTTTGGTCCAGTTACTGTAGGTCCTGGTTTCGGTTGGTCCTGGTTCCGTTGCCCCAGTTTCGCCCCAGTTTGACCTGTTCACTGTAGGTCCCAGTTACTGTGGTCCTGCCTTCAGGGTTGGCTCCTGTTCCAGTTGGTTCCTGCTTTCATTGCGTCCAGTTACTGTAGGTCGCTGCTTCCAGTTGGTCCAGTTACTGTACGCGTCCAGTTCCAGGTTGGTCCCAGATTACTGTAGGCTCCTGTTCCCAGTGCGGGCTTCAGCTTACTGGTAGCGTCCTGTTGCAGTTTGGGTCCGTTTACTGTTAGGTCCATTTTCCAGTTGGCCGTCCCAGTTTCCAGTGGGCTCCAGCTACTGTAGGTCCTTGTTCCAGTTGGTCCGTTTCAGTTGTCAGTTGCCTGCAGTGGGTCCAGTTACTGTAGCGATCTGTTTTAAGTTGGTCCTGTTTCAGTGGGCAGTATCAGTTAGGTCCATTGCCTGTTAGGCGGGTCATGTTCCAGTTGCGACAGTTTACTGTAGCGTCCTGTTCCTGTTGGTTCCTGTTTCCGGCTTGGGTCCAGTTCCAGTATTTTGGTCCATGTTAATGTAGGTCCTGTTCCTGTTGGTCCTGTTCCAGCTTGGTCGCCAGTTACTGATAGTCCAGTTACTGGTAGTCCTGTTCCAGTTGCGTCCTGTTCAGTTGTCAAGTTTACTGTAGGTCCTTTCCGTTGGGCCCAGTTACTGTTAGGTCCGTTCCAGGTGGACCTGTTCAGTTGGGCCAAGTACCCAGATTGTCCTGTTCCAGTTGGTTCCAGCTTACTGTTAGGTCCTGTATTCAGTTGGCCCCTGTTTCACTTCGGTCCAGTGCCTACTGTCCGGTCCGGCTTCCAGTTGTCAGGTTACTGTAGTCCAGTTCCAGTTTGGTCCGGTTTTCAGTTGTGTCCAGTCCAGTTGGCCCAGTTACCTGTAGTCCTGTTCAGTTGCCGTCCAGTTACCTGTAGGTCCTGTTCCCCGTTGGTCCTGTTCCCAGTTGCGCCCTTGTTCCAGTTGGGCCGGTTCCAGTTGCGTCCAGTTACTGTAGCGTCTGGTTTGACTTCC
>NW_014577172.1:367063-392608 GCF_000485595.1 Priapulus caudatus | reverse complement strand
AATTTTGTAATGTCACGCTTAGTGGTAATAGATTGGTAACAAGATTTGGTAAAAGAAGATTCTACTACTGTATGCTACTGCTCTGCACTACAACATTTGCTGCTGCTATTGGCACTGCAGTACAATACGCTACTGCTACTACACAACTACTGCTTGCTGTTGCTCCTGTCCCTGCTAGCTACAATACATGCCTGTCTGCTTGGCTGTCCTCTAGCTACAACGATACTGCTTCTGCCGTTGCTGTCGCTCTACTAACTGCTTCCCATTTCCTGTGTTCTAGTACTGACAAGTAGCAGGGAAAAGGAAACGTGAGATTAACTAAGCACTAAACTTACTCAATTGCAGGTTCATCTATCATTACGTAGCCTTCGTCCACAAGCCGCAGCTGACACGATCCAACAAGTTGAAGCACATCTGAGATGACTTGCACATCTGGTTCACGCACGGTCGTCAACATCTAAGCAACACACAAAAACATACATTAGCTTCTGCATAAGTGGAAAAACTGCTAAATATTCTTACTACACCGGCGACACTTGGCTTCGCCTTTTACTTCACTCCTACTAAGTCAAAACTCAGATTAACGCAGTTAAACCCACAGCACATTGGACAAGAGTGAGTTTTGAAATGAAAATTGTGAATTCAATGTCCCGTGTGTGATGTGAATATGTAGAAATAACCCACATACATGTCCACCATAATAGGTTTAAACATAGATAAATTATTCAATATATTGTGTCTATGCAACTCTGCTAAGTGCTGGGATAAAATGTAAGACTATATAACTAGAATAACTGATTTAATATTTTCTTGAAAGATATAGAACTTTGCTCACAAATAAATGTCGTGCAATGGAGAATATAACAATGACACGCAGCTTACACCTACCACTGCCCATGAGAGGCCGTTGCCTGTAAATCGTTCCCTGCAGTCACACAGAAAAGCTCGCGGCCAGAATGTTAGAGCAGCACAGCCTCACTGCTGCAAATCAATCAAGGTCTCATCACTACTCGTCCACATCTGTAGAACAAGAAACAAAAACAATTATTAAACAGAGGAAGGAATCATAGAAGCGAATATTTTGTATAATAATTATACGCAAAATATAGAACGTTAATTAAACGCAATAAAACATTTTGATATCATTTGTGAATTACAACTAGCAGTATATAACCTTGCGTTTTATAGTTTGAACAACGTTAAAAACCAAACCATAGTAAAACAGATCCTAACTTTGCGCAAACATTATGCGTTAATTGAGTGAGACAATACCAAGGCAGTTCACTCCATTGCCTGAATATAGCCGATGTCACATTCGCAGTTGAATCGACCATCAGTGTTTTGTGCATAGTGCGTTCGCATCGCAGTTGTCAAGTCCCGAACGACATTCGCAGATATCTGATACAGGAGAAAAAAGTCCAGTCATTCTGGTAATCCTACACTCGCACATGCCACAAGTAGATATTTTTAATTAAAAAAGTACAATATCGAGCTATTGGGCGCATATCAGGTTGCAAAAATAGCGTTAGAAATAAATTCTTGAGTTTAAAACCGTATGAAAAATTCATAACTAGTTTAAAGTTAAATTATTGTTGATGTAAATTAAATTAAAATTCAATAAATTAAACCATTTCGAAGCCCGCTTCGGCAATCACTCACCGCTGCAGGTGATGACACCGTCTCCTTGGTAACCGTGTCGCAGTCACACACGTAGCTTCCATCAGTGTTGCTACAGGCGGCCGGGCGTTACATCGTCCAACCCTAGCTGGCATTCATTGGTCTCTAAAATGCGATATACATGACCGATTGATTAGTTACCAGAATCATAATGTCGGTGTAATCAAAATCAAATCAAAAATCAAACACAAAATCAATCACAATCAAAACGTATATATTCAATGACGTGTAAAACGCGAAACAGGTTGGGAGCTTTAAATGTATTCGAGAACAAATTTGAACAGAACGAATATTGGCAGATTGACTAAGAACTATCGGGAGCACGACAGGAACATTACGTGATGTTCCACCGGGAATCACATACCCGCGACTCTGCGTATTATTGTGTAAAACGCAACTACAAAATGATAATTCTCTGAAGACAATTAGCACATTGATAATCACCAATCTTCTCATGTAAATACTTTAAACATTATACCAAGGCACTGCGTTCCATCTCCTTCGTAGCCGGCGCGCACTGACATCGGAAGCTACCTCTGTGTTGTCACAGTCAGCCTTGAGGTCGCAGTTGTCAGTGTTTAGCGCACACTCATCATTGTCTACAGATCAATAACAACATATATAATATCACATCAATATATATACATACATATATATGTAATACATATATATATATATATATATACATCAATAATGATAACAGAACACCGTTATTAATTAAAGTACCGGCAGATGTGTTCATCTTAAATTTCGTAAAATCAGTGCTATTTCACGTATGTATACCTGTAGGTCTTTCAGACCCTGATTTAACTGATGTAAATTAAAAGCACTTGAAAGTCATGTTTTCTCGAACTAATCATTAAGGTATCAGAATTAAATTATAATAATAATAATAATAATAATAACTTATTTATTATTATTATTATTATTATTATTATTTGCAGATTCTGTTGTTCGGTGAGTTGCTGGCTACCTGTGCATAGGCGACGTCGCGCGGTGAAACCTGTGGGACATGTGCAGCGGTAACTGCCCATGACGTCAACGCAGAGGTTGTCGTCGCAATCATCAATGCTATAGCAAGCACTCGTTCATATCTGCAATGACACGGACAACCGCGCGCTATGACGTGATCCAGGTAGATGTTATTTAATCTCGTATAGTGGTAACTTCGTTCATATTGACAAATAAATCAGTGCATAGATAAATGAATGAATAAAATAAGTAAATAAATAAGTAAATAAACAATTAAATAATACATAAATAAATAAGTAAATAAATAAATACATAAATAAATGAATGAATAATAAATAATAATAAATAGAATGCGCACACCTCCTCACGCTCGGCCCAGATCAAAAGGATACACAGCACGAAACCTAAATATCAGAAAACAAGCTTATCCACATTAATTTATCGGCAGCAATTGTCTTCGATGTACGATATCGTAATATGTGACACATGCGGTTAGATAAGATAGAACACGATAGAACATTAATTCTACATACTTAGACAGTTGATTCCATCTCCGGAGAATCCAGGCATGCAGTCACACATGAAGCTGCCGGGTGGGAAATTCAAACAGTCGGCCCTCACGTTACAGTTATGCGTGCCGTCGCTGCATTCATCGTTCTCTGCATGCAAAGATATTATACGTGTATCACGTTGACGAAGAAGGGCACACATTAACTGTTATCATTTCATTTACTGTGTGTAGATAAATTCAAATTTATATTTAAGCTAATATATCAAGGTAAGAACATCAAGGTAAACTATAGAATTATGTGCGCGTTGGATTACGATAGTCTTCGTCGGTATATACTAACTGTTGTATATCAGAGAAAATTTAACAGAAAAAAAGAGAAATTGAATTGAAATAAAGCGTATTCATCACACACCTTGACAGATGACACCATCTCCCCTGAAGCCGTCCAGACAGCGACACTGGAAGCTGCCGATGTCGTTAAGACATCTCGCATTTTCGTCACAGTTGTCAGTGTTAGAGGTGCACTCATCCACGTCTGAAACATCCACCACGCTGACATGATATACAGGCCTGATGGTAGGAGCTGAGAGTGAATATTGTGAAGATTAGAATAATGATACGTGCCCTTACAGTTGTGTGCGTGCGTAGGTATGTGTGTGTGCGTGCGTGCGTGCGTGCGTGCGTGTGATTAGTGAGATTCTGTGTACCGTTAATTCTACGTCATATATTATACGGGCTTCAACATCCCACGTCAGTGGAACCGTTAGTTATCACGCGTCTGTTTTCCTTAGTTCATAACACGGTCTCTCATGTCTCTATATGCGGGTGATATTTACCGCTGCACTGGATGCCATTTCCCGTATATCCGGCATTGCAGTCACAGGTGAAGCTGCCGTCAGTGTCGGCACACATCGCATTCACATCACAGTTGTGCATCTCCATCTGACACTCCATCATAGCTGAAGATAAAGACACAACGAGAACGTTAATTTGCCATTAATTAAACTAATTAAAGTTAAGTTAAGTAAAGTAATTAATTAGCAGCGGGACGTGCGTGCGACATAATGACATTGCAGCTCGCGCAATATACATTCAATGCATGAACAACTGTTAATGACAACAATAACAACTTTGAGATGCGGTGCAGTAGTGCTCGGTCCAGCGCATGAAGGCATGACCATACTAGAGTCATATTAGAGCTTGCGCATGTCTTTTTGCTCACATAACTATTAACAACAACAACTTGTAGATGCGGTATGGCAGTGTTTGCTCTATTTTAATCATCTAGAGGCTATGGCACGCATACATCGAGTATTACAAGTGAGAGGCTGTTCACAAGCTATGCATGCGATACGGTTGTACACGCGATACGGGACTGCAGTAACAATACACTACCCTCTCCCCCATAACTAGTTCACTACATTTTTCTATTGAAATTTGATTTATTTTTGTACTTTTTCAGCATTTCGCAACATCTCTCCGGCATTAATACGACGTTCACCGAATGACAGACAGTACACCGACCGCGTGCATCTACAATGAACAGATCCACAAAGCACTGCTCTCCTGCTCGTCCTCCTGGATCCCCCCCCCCACCCCAGCGATCAGATGAGGCGTGAATTATCCGCGTCATAAAGGAGCGTGTGATACTGACCGCATCCTGTGTTATACTGACCGCATCCTGTGTGCATCCCCCGCAAACGCAGTTATCGCATTTACCATAAGGCATTGACCGCCCGTCGGCCGCATTGGTCGAGTGAAGGACAAGGTACGCTGCGTTGACAAATCTTGCATGGCTAATTTACGACATGCGACTATAGTTTGCAACCAGCTGGTAGACGACGATTAGCGCGTAAATGTTATCTGCATGCACGCGCTGAGCTTATTTATATATATATATATACCACGGGATATACTTCGTGTGTTCGCAGCGGATGGTGAAATTAACAGAAAGCTGCCGATTTCAGTTTTCTATTGCCATTCATGCGTCCTTCAGAGCGCGATAGCGACACAGACCTACGCCGCCCCACAATTAAAGCGTCACAGAATATTCCATGGACAGTCAGATGTCGTATCGGATATCCGGATCTGTCGCTGGATTCGTGTATACGCGTGCGATTGGAGTTCTTCCAGTTGAGTTGGCTGCGTTCGTCATATTCGTCTTCCGTGGTGCGTTATTCTGCTCTAATAACCAGCCATTATGAAAGCCGAATAGTTTGGGAAAGCACTCCGACGCTATTAATGACATTCAGAATTCGTAGGCTAAACAAATTATCAATCTTTCGCCGGCGTGGGTTTGTATACGTGCCCTCTGTTACGTATGCGTGGACTGTGAAGCATAAAATCTATGATAGCTAGATGGTTATGCAGCTCGCGCTCTCTATCAAAGGACATGTTGTGCTTATTACTCAATATATATCAGGTTTATTAACGTGGGATAAATATGTAGATAGGAGGCGATGTGTGTGTGTGAGCGCGCGCGCGCGCCCGCGTGCGTGCGTGTGTGTGTGTGTGTGTGCGTGTGTGCGTGCGTGCGTGCGTGCGTGCGTGCGTGTGTGTGCGCGCACGTGCGTGTGTGCGTGCGTGTCCATGTGATGCGTGGCCCATCGCGTGCGCACAGAAAACCTTAGGATTCAACCGTCTTCCGCATAAAAAGAAAAAACCTGCCTGTAGTTGAAACGACTACAGGCAATGTTGAAGACGATCAGATATCTGCGATGCTCATTTGTCTTGCTTCTGCATCGCGGTACCTTTATACGCCAAGGCGCGAAGGTCACAGGCAACCGTCATTGCCTGCAGGCATACACACACACACGCGCGCGCGCTGTTTTTGTGAAAGCAAGTCGATATTATATAATATAATAATAATACGTAATATTTAGAACAACGTCGCATATTTCACATTAGCAATTCGGTAGTGGAACTGTGCCCCGTAGAGAACGTCCGGGCCGCGAAATTTTTTTTCCCCACTTGAGTTCCGGACCCACCATAGATAGTGTTTTGTAATATATGGTTCGTATATATATGGTTGGATTATAATTAGTGTTAGGGTTCTGTTACGTGTTAGGGTTAGGGTTAGGGTTAGGGTTAGGATTAGGGATAGTGGGGATTCATTTTACATTGTTGCTTCGAGGAAGTGGAGTGCGCTGATTGGCTGTGGTCCGGAACTCAAGTGGGAAAAAAAATTTCGCGTCCGGGCCTCTGCTTCTTCACGCATGAAAATTCGGTAGATTTACTCTGTCTCACGACGTGGTTACTGTCATACGTCACTCGCTTCTTTACGACAAATATGTTATGACAATTATTTTATTTACGACAAATATTTTACGACAATTATTTTATAATGACAAACAATTTCTCGCTGCTTTAAAACGGTGACAGTAAGGATGAGACGGTACGACAATGATCGATAGATGGCGTTAAGATCGATCGATCATCGATAGATGGTAGGTTGCTGCTCACCTATGCACGCCCCGCGTCCGTCCGACTGATAACCTTCCCGACAGTCGCAGCGGTAGGTTCCATCCATGTCGACGCACTGCTGGTTGGGGTCGGGACATGTGATCGTACTGCATTCATCGACGTCTGTGGAGAAACAAGCCAAACGTTTGTGATAAACCACCAAAGACGGTTTTTGAAAAAAATGATTGCCATATGTTGTTTTAAACTGCCGCGAAGTAATTTTGCCTTGCGAGAACGATGTTAAAAATATTGAACAGCGATATAGTAAAAACAGATATTCGATGAAATCATCAATTCGCGCTATCAAGTCATACCGGCGTGTGTGTGCGTGCGTGCGTACGTACGTGCGTGTATGCGTGCGCGGGCGCGTGTGCGTGCGTATATAGGTGGATGTGCACCATGGCTAGCTATAACTGCATGCACAGGACACATTACAGTCAACATTTCACACCAAGGTAATTCAATCAGCAGTGTAGATTAAGATCGCTCTTTTCAACGTTCAATACCCATATCGGAACATAAAGATCGGCGCTTACTTTCGCACGTGACTCCATCGCCGCTGTAGCCTCCCTTACACTGACAACGGTAGCTGCCGACGGTGTTGCTACAGAACGCGTTGACGTTACAATCATGCGTTCCTCTTGTACACTCGTTCACATCTGAAAATCACAGCATCGCATAATCAAACAACGGAATTCTACCCTCGAGTCAGTCACGCCGTGAATTCTCAATAGATTCCACAACAACAAACCAAAAGTTAAGAACTGGAACACTTGCAGTGACGTCATTGTTTGATCAGATCACAAACTGCGTTCTAACCAACGTGATGACACCTTGATCGGTGACCTGTGACAGAATGACAGCCGTAATAGGATAAAGGAAGGATTTCAGTAATGGGAGAGCGCATTCGTGCTGCTCTTCTATGTAACAGCAGCATCTCGCGATGTTCTCACCTGTACACACGAAGCCATCTCCCGTAAAACCGATGATGCAATCACAGGTGTATCCGCCAAAGGTGTTCTCGCAGTTTGCGTAAGCTGAACAGGTGCTAACGCCCGTAACACACTCGTTGATATCTGCAAGTAAAGTAGTAAATGGTAATACTACACATTACGGAGCTACGTGAGCTAAAAACAATATAGCCAAAGTACACTTTAGGTACACTATTGACAGAAATGAAATTAATGTTAACATTAGTCTTAACATTAACCTTCTTAATTTTTCTTAATATCAGTCGTAACATTAACTCTTTCTCATAGACCGCTAATAGAAACATTGCAATGTTACGAGTTTCTCATAGAGCAGAGTATAGAGGTCCGGTCTACTGGTAAAAGTTGAGGTTAAGACTAATGTTACTAATTTTGTTTCTAACAGCGGGCTCTAGATTTTTGGCTACGGTTACCGTGGATATGGTGTGGTGTAGAATAGTGAAGTGGTGGTCTATTGCAAAAGATTTATGACCTGTATCAGAAATGCTCGCGTGGACAATAATCATATAACTAAAAAAAGAAGTTTGTTTTAATGTAAAGAGAACCAAAGCACAACCTGAACATTCGATGATTCCATCGCCAAGAAATCCGCTTGGGCATTCGCACGAGAAACTGCCAGGTTCATTCTGACACTCGGCGTTTCGGTGGCAGTCGTCCATACCCAGCCTACACTCGTCATAATCTACGGGAATAAAGTGTTGTTGACTGGTATGTAGTCACGCGTAATGGTACTGGTGTTACTATGCTCGCAATGCTGGGGATTCATGTCATATAGCTTCTAGGTACGTCGTGACTGTCGGTCATGCGACTAGAATGTTTAGACTGACTGCGAAAAGGGTTGACATATATTCAGTTGACGTAAAAAGACTATTTCAACGAGTTGCCATGCGGATAGGTGCGCAATTTTGTCTTTTTTACGATCGTCCCAATTTTCTTCATAGTCGAACATTAGCCGTGGCTGTGAAACTGAATATCTATGCATGTAGTTTACGCATAAAACGTTTGGTTGTAGAATTCTTGACCGGTTTTAGAGATATAGCTGCATCCCTAAACATAACTTCGCAGTCGTAAACATAACTCCAACCATAACCGTAAATTCTGGCTATCGTCTCTTCAAACACTTCTGTGTTTTTGTCTGCCCTTAGCAGACAGCATTTACGTTACCAGGAGCTCCAGTCGTGATTCTATTCGTTCCAGTTCAACGAATGATTTTTCACGCCTAGTATACCGACCGATATACGGTTTAGAGTATCGCCTTCATTGCTCCATTGACAACGACGGCCCCCTAGCGACAGCACGAATTGAAAGTGTGACTACTATATACAGACAGTGAAGTGGTTTTCCAGGTCGACCTACCTGAGCAGGTGAAAACGCCGTCGCCCGTGTATCCGTCGGTGCATTCGCACATGAAGCTACCGATCATGTTCGTACAGGTGGCACTGTCTGCGCAGTTGTCGATGCCGTGCGTGCATTCATTTACGTCTGCAAAAAAAGGGTCACGTCTGAAAAGACGAACTCTTGACTATAGAGCCGCGACACGATGTATATGTCATGTACTACCCGTCGTTAATGCTAAGGAGGGCGGTTTGTTGTTGTTGGGGTGTGGGGTTGTGGTGGTCGTGGACTCTGCTATGGGTGGGCGTTGCGTGGTGGTTGGTGGTGCTGCTTGCTGCTGCTGCTACTGGTGGTGTGTGTGGCTGCTGCCTGCTGCCTGCTGCTGTTGTTTGCTACTGGTGTGGTTGGTGTGCTCGGCTGGGCTACTGTGGTGGGTGGTCGGTGGTGGTGAGGGTGCGGCTGGTGACTGCTGCTGCGGCTGCGACGGTGCGGGGGCTGGTGGTGGTGCTTGCCTGCTCCGTATGCTGCTGCCCACTGTGGTGGTGGTGCCGTGGGCTGCTGCTGCTGCTGCTGCTGCCTGCTACTGGTGGTGTGGTGTGGGGCTGCTGGCCTGCTGCTGCTGCTGCTGCTGCTGCTGCTACTGGTGGTGGTGGTAGTGTTTTAGGTATGACGTTGTTGTGTACGCCTAAATCTAATTACCTGAGCATTCGACACCTGCTCCAGCGAACCCGGACAGGCAGTGACAATTGAAGCTACCCTCGGTGTTGTCGCACATGGCATTTCTGTCACAATTGTCTTCGCCAAACAAACATTCGTCGTTGTCTGAAATATACCATCAAGCATGTAAACAAAAATATACCATCCAACCAGTATCAAAGATATACGATCTAACCAGTAACACAAATATATACACGATCAAACTAGCAACAAAAATATACGATCCCACTAGTAACAAAAATATACGATCCCACTAGTAACAAAAATATACGATCCCACTAGTAACAAAAATCGTCAAGCAAATCGAATTTAAAATCACAAAAATTTGAAGAATGGTCAGAGGGCGCAGCGTATACTGCGAATAGTATGGACATACGATATTTTATAAATTATTGATTATATTTAATTAATATATATATGCTGCGCCGTGCTTAATGATCTCTTCTCACCTCTACAGGGTAATTCGTCACCAACGTAGCTGGCCGACACGTGCATTCGTAACTGCCGATAGTATTAAAGCAATCGGACAATATCATCAAGAGCACACCAATTAACTCGCATCGTCTGACTCATCTGAAGTTAACAAGCGAGTATGATATCGACACGTGAACTTTCACACAACTGACCAGTCCTAATACATGGTCGATAGCATGGGGTGGTAGTGGGAAATTAGTTGTTTTTTTCACGTAATAAGTGAGCATGATTTAAGCAAACACGACTGACACTGGTGACTCGTACATGAAACGATTCACTATCTACACTTATACTACTCTATGCTCTCACACGAGTAAATAATAAGGAACCGCAACAAAATAAATAAATTAACGTGCTTACTCGGGTTGAGATAATCATATGCGACTACGTGAATACGAACAGGATGTTTGTGTTAGCTGCCCATGGCCATGTGCGACACCTATGCCTGATGCTCGTGTGGTCACGAGTGCCTTCGTCTGATTCATACATATTGTTTATCACGTGTATAACAATTTATTCAGTATCCGTTATTTATAATTACTTATCAGAAGCATGCGATTGTTGGTAAAGAAGGGTTTTGGATTAGCATTCTACTCGGGGCTCGTGCGCGGACTCTAAACTCTAGCTCAAAGCAATGCAGCGACGTACGCGTGACACAGTGATGGATCTTCGGGGCGTGTGTGGGCAAACATCAGTCAGCTACAAGAAACAGCGGGTGTGGGACTGCCCCGGATGATCTCTCGACCTTCAAATCTCGATGACACGAGCCGTCCGGATGTGACAGCCACGTGACAGTAAAGACAAGCTCGCATGTAAATAATCACCGCATGTATGGGCGTCTTTCATTCACATCAGACATCGCCTTATTATATAAAACAATGCCGTGTATGTATCCTGCGGTTGTTTTTCACAAACAGGTATATATATATATATCTGGAATATAATATCAGAGCATATAATGCGTTTGGCATCCGCATGTCTTGGCCAACAAGTTAGTATCATGGGGTAATGCGGGGACATAATGACCAGGACGTGCGCTGAGAAGTAGCTACGTGCATGTAAGATATTGAAGCGCGATGTTGCCGCACTGGTACAAATGCGAAGTGTTTACAAATGAGCAACAGGCGACCGTGTTTAAATTGTTTTTATAAGATGTTATAGGAACGCGAGCGATTTTTTCCAATCAAACCTGAAGACACGCAACCTACTTTCCAGCTATGCACTCACCAAAACCAATTACATGTTCTGTATGTAATGCCCAACCATATATAGTATGCGTCATGCATCGAGACGAATTTAAATCGAAGGAGCATCGTCCTACATATTATCATATTATATATAGAGCTCTAAGATATTTGCTTAGTATGTCCTTGTATTGCATACATAATTGGTTTTTGCATCCTGACAGCTCGTTGTAACTACCTGCAGCAAACTACCTAACTACCTACTACCTAGCTACCTACTACCTAGCTATCTACTACCTACTATCTACTATCTAACTACCTACACAATTCCAGCAATTAAAAAGCAATCAGAAAACAACAGGAACGGGAGAAGAAGGGAGAAGGGACGAGAAGGGGAGAGAAACGAGGAGAAAGAAATAGAGAGAAAGAGAGAGAGAGAGTGGAGAGAGAGAGAATGAAAGAGAGCAATAAAGAAGGAACGAGGGCGAGAACAAGCGAGAAGTTTGGAGAGTGGTTGAGTGCATGCGTAAACATATATAAACAACGTACCGGCGCAAATCTCGTTCTCATAAACGTATCCCGGCGGACAGATGCATCTATAGCTTCCGTCCATGTTCTCACACTTAGCTTCCCGAGGACACATATCATCCATCATACACTCGTTCATATCTGCAAAGTAAAGAAAACGTTTAATATATACGATGATTACTTATTATATATATAGATAGTATAAATATATAATAGAATATATATTCCATAGTTACACAATTAAGGTAAGCAGAGACATATCGGTCAGTCCCAGTGAATACTGAGAGGTGTGCGAGCGAAAGAAAAAGGAAACGTAAGTAAGACATCAAAACAGCAGAGAATACAGACGGGAGATGAAGGGAAAACGAAAGGTCATCACGTTAGAGAGAGAAGCAGAGCGAGCAGCGATGAGAAACGAGAGGAGAGAGACGAGATGAGAGAAGAGAGATAGAGATGGACGAGCCCGAGAGAGAGTAGGCCGTAAGAGAGCAGAGAAAGAGAGAGCTAGGACGAGGAGAGATGAGGGGCGAGCAGAGAGAGAGAGACGACCGAGAGCGAGAGAGAGAAGATGGTAGGAGAGAATGGATGGAGAAAGAGAGAGAGAGAGAGAGAGAGAGAGAGAATGCGCGGCGCGAAGCCAGATATCGAGGGAAGAAAAGACAGAGAGGAGCAAGCATGGAGCAGAGAGAGAGAGAGAAGAGACGAGAGAGAGAGAGAGAGAGGACGGCGAGAAGACGCAGAGAATGACAACACGGACCAACGCAAATCGCGTGTTCGTAAAGGTAGCTTGCGGACAATGCAGCTATAGGCTTCCGCAGGCTGCTCAGCACGAGCTGCTGGGAGGCACACAGAGCATCACATCATACTGCATCCCAGAGCGGCAACGTAAAGAAACACGGGTAGATTAGCGGATGTGTGTAAAGGTTATATCTTACAGTATATAGATAGATATTATAATAGAGAATATATAGACATATATGAGATGGCTATTATTGTGTATTAGTTATTTAGTTATTTATGTATTAGGTAATTTATAGTCACACAGGCACGCACTCCCTCACGCACGCACGCCAGCACGGTACTCACTCACTCACGCACGCACGCACACACTCACGCACGCACGCACGCACGCACACACGCACGCACGCCACTAAACGCAGTACACGCACCACTCAGCTCACTCACTCCACGCGCGCACGCACGCACTCATGCACGTTACTGCACTCACTCACGCACGCACGCCACTCCACTCACGCCCGCATCGCACGCACGCACGCACGCACGCACTTCGATCATGAATCAGCGAGAGGCTTATGGCACGCATACATGCGAGTAGGACAAGGAGAGGTCTTCACAAAGCTGAGCATGTGCGATACGGTTGTACACGCGTACAGGACTGGCCCAGTAACAATACGACTACCTCTCCCCCGATAACTTAGTTCACTACATGTTGTCTATTGAAATTTGAGTTAGTTGTGTACTGTTTCAGCATTCGCCAACCTCTCCGGCATAAAGAACGACGTTCACCGAAGGACAGGACACCGACCGCGGGCATCTACAAGGAACAGATCTACAAAAGCAACTGCCCTCTCCTGCTCGTCCTCCTGGATCCCCCCCCCCACCGGTGAGCGATTCAGATGACGGCGTGAATTATCCGGCGTCATAAAGGAGCGTGTGATACTGACCGCCATCCTGTGGGATGACTGACCGTCAGCCTGTGCTCATCCCCGCAAAACGCAGTTAGCGCATTGACCATAAGCGCATGGACCGCCCGTCGGCCGCATTGGCGAAGCCGAAGCGCAATCGGTACGCGATGCGATGACAAAAAGCGATGCAGGAGCTAATTGACGACATGGCGACGATAGGTGCAACCAGCTGATGGAGACGACAATGAGCGCGTAACATAGGGAATCTACGGCACGCCGCCGAGGCTGATGATAGATATTATATATATATATATATATACAGCCGATATATTATATAATACCACGCGGATAGACTGCGGGTAGTTCGCAGCGGATGCTGCAAATTAACAAAAAAGCCGCGAGTTCAGTTGGCTATGTGCCATTCATCCGTCCGGCAGAGCGCGCATAGCGACACAGAGCCTACGCCGCCCCACAATTAAAGCGCAACAGATTCCATGGACAGTCAGAGGCGTATTCGATATCCGGATCTGTCGCTGGATTCGGTAGCACCGCGTTGCGATTGGAGTCTGCCAGGTTGAGTTGGTGGCCGTCGTCAGATTCGTCTGCGCGGTGCGTTATTCTGCCTCTAAGAACAGCCATTATGAAAACGAATGTTTGGCGAAAGCACTCCGACCGCGGATTAATGACATTCAGAATTCGTAGGCCCTAAACAAAGATCAATCTTTCGCCGGGCGTGGCGTGTATACGTGCCCTTGGTTACGTATGCCGTGCACGGGGTGGAAGCAGAAAAGTCTAACCGATAGCTAGGGTGGTTAGGCAGCTCGCGCTCTCGATCAAAGGACATGCTGCCTATTACTCAAGACTATTATCAGGTTTATTAACGGTGGGATGTGAATATTAGATAGGAGGCGATGTCTGACTGTGTGAGCGCGCGTCGGCGCGCGCCCGCGGGCGTGCGTGTGTGTGTGTGTTGTGCTGTGCGTGTGGGCGGCCGTGCGTGGCGTGCGGCGTCTCCGGCGTGCGTGTGTGTGGTGTGCCGCCCGCACGTGGGTGGGGGCGTGTGGGCGTGCGGGTCCATGTGATGCGGGCCCAATCGCCGTGCGCCACAGAAAACCTTAGGCCATTCAACGTCCTTCCGCCATGAAAAGAAAAAACCTGCCTGTAGTTGAACGACTTACAGGCAAGGTTGAAGACCGATCAGAGATCTGCGATTGCTCATCTGTCTGGCTGCTGCATCCGGTACCGTCTATACCGCCAAGCCGCGACGGGTCACAGGGCAACCGTCGAGGGCCTGCAGGCAGTGACACCACACACACGCCGCGCGCGGCGCAGACACACGGCACACAGCCACACCACGCGCGCGCCGCGCCTCACGCACACGCACACGCCCACACGTGAGCATACGCACAAGCGACGCACAAGCCACGCACCACCCACCACACGCGCGCGCGCGGCACAACGGCGACACGCCAGCACGCGCACGCACACACACACGCACAGCGCACACCACGACGCACCAAGCCACATCACGCAGCAAGCCACGCACACACAAGATCACGCGCGCGCACACGCACACGCACTACGCACACGGCCACACGCACACGCACACGCACACACGACACACACGCACACGCACACGCACACGCACATACGCACAACACGACACACCAGCACGCCACACCACACACGCACACGCACAAGCACATACGCACAAGCACGCACACACACAGACACGCGTGGGCGCGCACACACACACACACACACGCACACACACACACACGACGCACCACACACACACACATCACAACACACACACATACGCGACACACACACACACACCGCAGCGCCAACGCTCAGACAGTGTGGTTATACACGTGCAGGCATCGTGACTCGACTGTTGTAAAGCGATAAAACATCGATTGCCACTTGGGGTCGCGGGCTGCTGCGTGAGCGAGCTGGCATGACGATATCGCCGTATAGATCGCCAGCGAAGCGGTGCGGAGTTAAGTGAGAGAAAGTGTGTGAGAGAAAGAAAGTGAGTGGCAGAGAGAGGAGAGTGATTGAGAAGGAGTGGAAGCGAAAGAGGGATCAGTTGTATGTGTGTGAGAAAGAGAAAGAAAGTGATAGAGATAGGGGAGAGGGAGAGAGTAGGAGTGGAAACGAAAAGGTGTCGAGAGAGCAAGAAAGCTGTCCGTGCGTGGCGGGGGAGGGAGGGGGGTGAGAGAGAGAGAGAGAGAAGGAAAATAGCCGAGAGCGGACAGAGAGAACGAGTGGAAGAGAAGGACCGAGAGAGAGACAGAGAGAGAGAGAGAGAGAGAGAGAGAGAGAGAGAGAGAGAGAGAGAGAGAGGAGGAAGGAGAAGGAAATAAAGAGAAAGACGCGAGAAGAGGAAAAGGGGATGAACGAGATTGCGAAATTAGAGCTACAGGGAGATAACGAAAGCAAGAAAGGGGATATGAGTTTTAGAATGAGAGAGAGTGCGCGCGCGCAGGGACATCACCGATGTTCCTCTAGGCGTCGAGCTGACTGCATGCCTGCTACTTACTGCTGCAGCTACTGATGCGCCTGCGTACGACGGCGGCTGCTACTGCTGCTGCTGCTACTACTACGACTGCTACTGCCTGCTACTACTACTACTGCTGCTGCCCTATACTGCTAGCTGCCTACGACGACTGACTACTACGACTACGGCTACACTACTACTACTGACTACTACTGCCTACGACTACTTCGACTGACTACGCTACTACGACTACATTACTGAATGGCTGCGCTATTACTGCTCCTGCCTACTACTACTACTACTACTACTACTACTACTACTACTACTACTGCTGCTGCTGCTGCTGCTGCTGCTGCTCCGTCAACGTCGCCGCTGCTAAGATTGAGGGCAATCGGTCAGCATCGTGCTGGTACCGTCAGTTCGTGCGGTGAGAGAGGGATGCAAACAGCATTGTCCGCGGACTTCAATATGCTCAGCTGTTTGACTGAAGCAGTGGCGGTAGATGAATGCTTACGCACGTTCCTGCCTTTACACAGCCGCCGCTGCCAGCAGCTAAGCATATTGAAGTCCGCAGACACCGCACTCTCTCACCGCACGATGCTGACCGATTATATATATTGGGTTTGGTAGGCGACCTTTCTGTTTGAGTACATAACCAAAAACTCAAAAAAACTTGCCTAACCAATATGAGCGAACGCAATTCAACAGAATTTTACGACCCTTCTTGTCAATCCATCGGAAATAGTTACGGCGACCAGAATTGTTCATCTTTCATGGCTTCTCACATTAAACGCGGAAACGGTATCGGACCACAGTGTATAAACAGGAAATAACATACATTGCTCTAATGCGGTTGCAACAGCTCTTCACTAATATGGTTTATGCATTTGTATTAGCATGGCGATACATTGGGTCTTTGTTTAAATCTATGTGGTGGCTCTGTACTAATGCTTTGCTGAGTGCGCGCTAAATCAGTTTTGAACATGAATTCATTTTTCCTGTGAAACATGGAAAAATATGAAACGAAAGCAACTAGCGTCTTAAAGATACTTGCAATAATTTGCATTATTCTACACGCGGTTACTACTCGTGCATAATATGGCGTGGCACGCAACGTTACCTGCATGTAAAGTTACTTCCACCGCCCTTATAATGCGCGGAGGACAAAGAAAGAACAACACCCAACGTCTCGACAAGATATCGCTGCTGATGCTAGCGATGAAAACACAAGGTTATCAAAGTGAACGAGGGCTCGTCGGTACTACAGAGATGAGATGCAACCATTGTCGGTTTAGAATTTTTACCTGTGCTGCGTAGGAATTCGTTTAATTGGAATTTCAGCCACGCAGGCGAGCTGAGCGGTGACTCATGGTTATTTTTGCGTATGACGTACGAAATCGCTCTTTAAAGTACTTGTCATATTTGTTGTTTGAACGTTGTGTAAGCGGTGGATCGCCTCACGCAATCTACGAAAAATGACGATATGAGAGCGATTCAAGGTTGAGAGCCGTCGCTATTTCTGACAGTAATGCGTTGCTAAACATATCACAAATATTGGCGCGCGAGATTTGATCCGAAATTGTTCGTTTCTTTATACTATAACATGTACGCAGTTCTGGTTTTCCACCTGCTGATTGGCACGCGTTAACACCTATACCTCTCGCCTCGCTTTCTTAACAGCTATTGCATTCGCTGCCGCGATCGCCAAGAACCATAGAATGCGCAGAATTCAAAACTATATCATCGGGCGCCTGTATTGTACCCTCGACACGATCGACGAAGAATATCCAAACCACTTTACATTCACCTAACGCTGCTATATAAATGGGAAAAGCAGGCAAGACTGATCACAGGTCCTCGCTGTAGGGCATACCTGGTAAGAGAGAGAGAGAGAGCGCGCGCGCGAGAGAGAGCAATCAAGAGAAAGGCAGAGAGCTGGCCTAGCCCAGTTGAATACCCTTGACCCACATTGGCCGGAATTGGACTGCTGTTACGCATTCCACAACTTTACACGAGTCATCCCCCTTCAACGACAAGCCCGCCCCCTGCCGGTGCCGCGTGCATCTCAGACCGACGTTTGCTCATCACGCGGGCGGTCAGGGAATGCGATAATGACTGGAATTACTGAGACAATGACATCTCTACGCGCGCGTCTAGCTTCCGGTGCCGACGGTCGCACGTCGGCCGACGAAGCGAGACACGTGACCGCGGAGGACGTTTGATGCGGCGAGGATGACGTGACGCTAACACGTGACAATGTTTAGCATTATATCCGTAGCTTATGTTTATTGATAGCCATGATTGTTGCTGATATCATTGACTGATTCCGATGGTGGATGATGCGATAGATCTGTGTGTAGCGCCAACACACACACACGCACAGTGTGACACTGAAATGCATTATTTTACGCGAGGTTCGTGATATCGGCTTGCCTCACTTGGTGTGTGGTACACCTTACTGAACCAAATATTCTAAATTTGTATTTATTAGACAGACCGACAGATAGACAGACCGACAGACACACAGACAAACAGAGAGACAGACGGACGGACGGATGGATTGACGGACGGACGGACAGATGGACGAACGGACGGACGGACGAACAAACAGGCAGACAAAAAGGCAGGTAGAATGACAGACAGACAGGCAAACAGACATGCAGACAGCCACATATAGATAGTGAGAGGAAAGGTCGATTAAGTATGATCTGCTTTTATACCCCTTAAGAAGCTGTAAGAAGATTAGGCCCTCGCCGTGTGCATACCGCGTAACAAAGTAAAACTACTGCTACCTAATAAACCATCAAACTCAACCCGTGACGTCGCCACGGAAACGGTAGTGAACGTAAAACCTGACACAAACATAAATTACCAACAGCGCGGAATAAACTACCATAAAACGACGAGGATTTCATTTGGGTTTATAACGCGAGCTTTCATAATATAGACGCGCGCGCGTGCTACCACGAAACTCCGTGTGACTCGCAAATCTGAGAGCGATCTATCACCGACAAACTACATCACCGCCCACGCTACGTCTCCGTGTATTTATGACGCAGTCGGCAGCAGCAGAACGCGAACGCCGTTAAACAATTTCCTCAAGAACTCTTCGCAGGTAGACTAGAACACCTCGGCAATTTGCATATCGTGACAGTGATGAGTCGAAGGGGTGTAACATTGCCTCCGTCGCTGCCTGGCAATAGCGAGGTAACAAGCCTCTGGGAGTACGCGCCAACGTGTGAAACATTGCCTCCTGTAGCCCCCACGATAGCTCCCCCTCTCTCTCTCTCTCACCAAGTACGAGCAGTTACCCGCTGTGCATAGCGCTTCAAAAAACATCCACATCCTCTTCGCTTTTCGCTCCACTTGCAGCGAACGTCATATACCGATAGATAGATACGATTTTATTTTTTAATTTCGAAAAGCGGGTGTTCTCGCGAGTAAGTCTATATGCGAAGTTGGACAATGAGCGAGTGAATATACATTCACCGGAAACCGCGTGACATAAATCCGAAACGTTGATATGATAGAGAGATACTTGTGTATCAACGTTGATATAGCTGATAGCGATCATGATAGTTCATGGATGCCGAACGCACCTCAAATAAACAGATAACGAGCTTCAATAGAACATCGGTGGCGCACAAATGTAGCACACACGTGCGCGCATATATATATATATATATATATTTATGTATATATATATATATATACATATATCGGGTGACGGTCTGTCGTTCAGCATTACTGTCATGATTAATTACATCTGATGACAGCGCGTATAAAGGAG
The DNA here is from genome assembly GCF_000485595.1 of Priapulus caudatus. Taxonomy (NCBI): domain Eukaryota; kingdom Metazoa; phylum Priapulida; class Priapulimorpha; order Priapulimorphida; family Priapulidae; genus Priapulus; species Priapulus caudatus. Next base: position 372,820 of record NW_014577172.1, on the reverse strand, counting down.
TTAAAAACTGTCACACGCTGGGAGCCGCACGCACGCAGGGAAAGCGTAACCCGCACACGAAGAGCGATACACACCGATGACCTCCAACTAACTAGAGCTGTTCATTTGTCAGGTGTCGGCGCGGTCGCGCACGATCCCTCTTGCGGCTGACTTAGAGCGCCATCACGGGAAATGGGATCGGAATGATTCGATCATCAATATATTTTGCGATTAAGGAGTAATATTTTTTTATCTGCGTGCGAATAAAGATGAATAATCAAGCTTCATGCATCGCGTTCACCGGCGTGTTATCGCTGCGTGAAAAATGTAAACCGCAACTTTGTTTTCTTCGGACACCTTCGACGATAGGCCTCCCATAAAAAACGAGAGTGGTTCGCACGTTTAGCACCAGCTCGCCAAGGAAACAAACAAGGTCAGTAGAGCGTCTACTATGTGTCGGTTTGTCCCCGTCGCAGCGCCGCGCGCGAAAAATCTCAGGAATCAGGTTAAAATGCCTCCGAGAGAAACCACCTGTTTACGCATAAGCCTCTGCGTGCTAGGCAACCCCTGCGATGATCTGGAGTGGTAAACACAGGCGAAAAATACAAGAGCTGTGCCTTTCATCGCTGCACCGTTAGAGATCCCTCTACAGATAAGATGAGAGGGATGGCGATGTACATACTCCACACGTAAATCTCATACTCACGACATACTAGCAAGGAGAGACAGTGTCACACTAAGGTCTACCTGTTATGTTGCGTACTGGTACGTTTTGCTTCGTGAGTCCCTCGCGCGTGGGAGTTTTTAGAAGCACTGACTTGTTGAGTAATGTCTGAAGTCAAGTTGAGTGAAATCCTATTTGGTGCGCATGCCAAGTGGCTGCATTTTTTTATTAAAAACTCTAACAAAGTTGTCAAGCATGGACTCGACCCGCAACACCAATCTCCTTCGCTTCGTTTTTCTCGCGCGCTCCCCCTTTCTCTCTTCCTTTCTTTCTTTCTCTTTCTCTCTCTCTCGCACACTCTCTCTCCCTCGGTCTCTCATTCTCGGTCTCTATACATGTTTCTCTTTCCCGCAGGCCCCCGTGTACGTATAAGTTAACGTAAGCGTTGAATTAGAACGGAATTGGAACCCAGCTGTCGAAACAACAATGACCACCTTGAAACATTATTAAAGTAAAGTTTTTACTACGTGACTAACTGCATCGTAGAAACATTACTCTATATCTCAGTACTACAGATTCTAGGCCGCTACCTGCGATATATATACAACTCCGCGTGCGTAGCTTTGGTATTTTAAGCGTAGCCGCACAAAGCCTTAGTAATAACAATAATAATGACTTTACTCGGCAAGTTGACAATCGATTCGGGCTAGTTGCGCAGAATGTAAACGTAGATTTCAAGAGATGGACCCGATGTCTTAGTTTTAATCAAGTAAACATGAAGTACGTTAAGCAGTAGTGCGCGCGCTGTAGTGAAATACGAACAGTATAATGTAATCCTCCCACATTTTTCTCCTACATGTCTCGCATATATTTCTTTGCCAGACTTAAAGATTTAGACACGTTATGTATACCGTTGTGACGTATTCGCGGGATATACTGCCGGGGGAACCACGCTGCACTTCATGCAAACTGAAAGATCAGGTTGTGACCATCCCAGCTTCGTCCAACGCTAAAAAAAACTATGACATTCCGCCTAGGCGGATTTTTACCCGTCTATGTTGCTACATCATATAATTATGAGTAGGAATTCGGTTTTGCGTCACGCACGGTGGTCTACGTGGTGCTTTCTTTACTATGAACACAGTATGATGAAAAGCTGCGTGTACGGTGGCAATTATATTCTGGACTGACTGCGCTCATTATTTCTTCATCTTTGAATTAATTACTCACGGTTGGACTTGTTTGAACAGACAGATTAGAAAGTCATCGACTTCTGCGCTTTACATCTTAATGGAAAAATAGATCTTAATTCATTTCCTTTTACCCGTAAGCATGACGTCATCGGCGCGACTACAAGACGCCACAGCGCGCAGGAAGTAGATACCTGCCTCGTGACCTTTGACCCGCTTACGTAGCTTAGAGGGAAGTATGGCAAAGCTGGTTTGGGTCATAGCGGGTAATTACCTTACTATCTCTCCTCCCGTCCCATCTTCACTTCCATGTCTCACCCACGCACCCCCATGTCTCACCCACGCACCCCCATGTCTCACCCACGCACCCCCATGTCTCACCCACGCACCCCCATGTCTCACCCAACAGCAGATGATGATGACGATGATCATCATGTTTCTATTCAGCACGTTGATTCGCGCTGTCACTCGCGTTCTCTCCCACGCACCCCCATGTCTCACCCACGCACCCCCATGTCTCACCCACGCACCCCCATGTCTCACCCACGCACCCCATGTCTCAGGCAACAGCAGATGATGATGACGATGATCATCATGTTTCTATTCAGCACGTTGATTCGCGCTGTCACTCGCGTTCTCTCCGCGCTCGTTCCACTCGTTGCGCATGCGCGTTGGCTCCGACACCCAATAAACGTCGAAGGTTGAAGGGGAGTCTGACATTCCTGCCTATCTCAGTATCTCAGTATCTGTCTATCTCTCGCTCGTCAGTGTCCGTTAATACTGCAGTATGCACCTGCATGCCTCTTACCCGCGACCCGAGAGGCTGCTTGTCTTTGTTACGCGTTGATATCGCATAATAGCAAGTATTTATTATTATTATCAAGGTATTATTATCAAGGTATTTATCAGCTCTTGATAATAGTTATAAATATCGCGTTAACACTCATGTACTCGCGGCGAGTGACGCATGAACGCGTTGCTCGAACGTTCAGCTTCGTATAAGCTGTTTAGTTACAAGAACACGCTCACAGAGAGCCCGGCCGTGACAAAATAGCACACCTGCTATTTTCCGTAAAGCGACCGGCCGTTTCACACCGCTTAAGTCGAATTTCGATTTTTTTTTCTATGGAGCCACTCGGCGATTTACTAAATCGAATCCGATTTGTCGTTGGAAATTGAGCGGGTGTCTGTATGTCAGGGGAACGGGGGTTGACATTGATGGCGCTTATTTTGAAGAGCATTGATTCGTGTCTGAATGCGCGCGCGCGGTCTGTCTACTTTGTTCCCTCTCCATATATCATCGTAGTTGACAGGTAAGTGACGCGTTTTACCTAAAGGATCAACAAGCGAATTGCACAGCCGTTATGTGACAGGCTCGGGAGCATAGCGGCGACGGGCGTATAATAGAGAGAGAGAGAGAGAGAGAGAGAGAGAGAGAGAGAGAGAGACAGAGAGAGAGAGAGTGGGGATGGGCAGTTTTACATACCTGCGGCACAGGACTGCGGTAACGTTAACGATCTGCTGTGGTAATCGACGGAGGGGATCTGCGCCACGCGAGCCCGCGCCCTTCTATTAGTGTAGTGCGCGCGTAAGAATGTGAGGTTGGCGTCTGCAACCCTTCGTCTAACTAGAGTCTCTATATACGGGTAGGGTGTAGGATTCCACAGCGGGGTGCGCTGTAACTCTTTCTCTCACACACGCGTGCCACGGGGTCTCACGCGCGGCTTTTACCTGCACCACGAATACGGATCGTAGTGCTGATCGTAATACGGATCGTACTACGGATCGTAATACGGATCGTAATGCGGATCGTAATACGGATCGTAATACGGATCGTAATGGAAGCGTTGTCAGGGCGGCTAACGGAAGCAACGACATAATTAGAACTGTGGTAAAAACACCGGTGTCACGAGCCGCCAGGCTACATATCGTAGACGTGGCAAGCAAGCTACTCTTAGCAATCTAATAACGGCATTTCGCTAAAGTTTAACGATTTTCTGACCGGGCACCAACGATAAAAGATCTTCAGGCTCAACATTTAACGACTAATTCTGTGGTCTAAACAACAAGCCGCGCCAGTCGCGTAACACTCTGTATGGTGACCGCTCCACGCCTCCACCTCATCACGCCCATCCCACACTTGCACACTAGCAGAGCTATTATTTACGTCGCATTGTTACTGTTGAAATCGTGCGCACGTAAAAATGCATTTCGTACGGCGTGTGGTTACGGCAACAACCATAACACCGCACAGCACGGCAGGCGGGCACGCAACGCGCGTGATGCGTGCACGGTCGCGTGCTAACTGACGCCCTCACCGCCCGCGATTCGCTTTTAGAGGACCGGACGGATCAATTTGACGGCTCCTGAAATCGGATGATTGTTGGGGAAAACGCGCGAGTCATCCCGAAACGTAAACTTCTCGCTGAACACCAAATGCACCGCCCAACGAGCTGGCAGCGTCATAAAGGAAATTGCTGTTTGGATCGATAGCGTGATTTCATAGAATGTAATAATAATATATACATACACACACAGCCGCGCACAACAGACTATACAAATGCACACACATGCACACACGCGCAGCACACACATGCACGCACGCGCACGCACAGCCACAGCACACACACACACGCACACAACACGCACAACACACACAGCACACCACACACACACACACACACACACACACAACAACACACACAGCACACACACACACACACACACACACGCACACACACACACACACACACACACACTAACACACACACCACACACACACACCACACATACACACACACACACAGCAATATATATAATATAGTATATAATATATAATGATACATATAAACGTCCCCAAGTCCATACTTGATCTATAACTTACAAAGGATTCATACATGATCAATGTTAGCCCGCCGATAGAAATCTGATATGTTTAAACGATATATTATTCAATAAGCGCGGTATCGCACACGCGCAAGACATACTCTGGAATTTTGACGCTTGGCTGTAATGTATTCGAAAAGTTTCTACTGCAAAATCCTCGTTGCTTTCTAGACTGTTTTGTTCTTGAAAGTTGAAAGTGTTTTTCGGTTCTGGCGGTTCCGCTACAAAATGTTTGATCCTTTACAAAAGGCATTACCCTACGGAGAGACTATTCAGGATCCCAGATGTTGCTCTCTCTTATCCCCCTCCATTTCTTTTCTAGCTTTCTCTTATCTCTTTTTCTCTCTTTCTCTCTTTCTCCCGCTCCTTTCTTCTAGCTTGTCTCTCTTCTCTCTTTCTCCTTTCTCTCCTTTCTCATCTTCTCTCTTTCTCTCTCTCTCTCTTCTTTCTCTTTTCTCTCTTTCTCTCTTTCTCTCCCGCCGCCCGCTTCTCTCTCTCTCTCTCTCGTTTCTCTTGTCTCTCTCTCTCCTTCTCTCTTTCTCTCCTGGTCCTCCTCTCTTCTCTCCCTCTCTCTCTCCTCTCTATTCTCCTTTTCTCTTCTTCATCTCTCTCCTCTGCTCTCTCTCTTCCCTCCCTTCTCGCTCTCTCTCTCTCTCTCTCTCTCTCATCTCTCTCCTCTCTCTCTCTCTCCTCTCACTGTCTTTCTCTCATTCCCGCCTCCTCTCTTTCTCTTCTTCTTCTCTCTCTCTCTCTCACTCGCTCTCTCTCTCGCTCTCCTCATTCTCCCTTTCTCTCTCTTCTCGTCTCTCTCTCTCTCTCTCTCTCTCTCTCTCTCTTTTCTCGCCTGCTCTGCTCTCTCTTTCTCTCTTTCCTGCTCTCTCTCTCTCTCTCTCTCTCTCTTTCTCTCTTCTCGTTTCTCACTCTCTGCTTTTCATCTCTCTCTTCTCTCTCTCTGCTCTCTCTCCTCTCTCTCATTCTCTCTCTCTCTCTCCTCTCTTTCTCTCTCTCTCTCCTCTGCTCTTCTCTCTGCGTATCTCT
>NW_014577172.1:359490-367038 GCF_000485595.1 Priapulus caudatus | reverse complement strand
TGATACGGCATCGTAATGCGGATCGTCAATCGTAATGCTGATCGTAATAGCGGATCGTAATGCTCGCGTCGTAATACGAGATCGTAATGACCTGGTCGTAATAACGGATCGTAATGCGGATCGTTTATATGGATTTTCGGACTCACCTTCGCAGCGCTCGTATCCGTTTCCGGTGATATCGTCGTTGCAGACGCAGTAGAAGCTTCCGGGGAACGTTGACACAGTGGGCGTTGTCGGCACAGAGCGCCCTGTTCTACCGGCGTCCGCTAGCAGCTGACACTCATCCTCCCCGGACTGCAGGCCAGCCGAACAAAGCTAGCATCAGTCCACGCTCCACACAGGAACCGACAAAAACCCATAATAGGACTATTGAATAAGTAAAGAAGTAGAAATTGAATAATTATATAGAATAATATCTCATAGTCGATGATTAAATCTTCTATCTTTACAAATCTTATTTTATTTTTAATATCTTGATTAATCTTATATCTATATTAATAGTTTCGTAATAATCTAGACCTGGAAAGAGTTAATTTAGACTAGCGTGGTGTTTTTAATGCGTCGTTTCTAACACGGTTTCGTCTGCATATGGGACTTTAATTCTTCTACTTTGCACTTATATAATTATATAGACTGACCAGTTCTTTCAGATTTGACATGGTCCGGCAAAAGCCGAGCGGACGATTAATCGTTTATGGAAGAAGCATCGTAGAAGATTCTATAATAGACATGCTGTCGTTAATTGTAATGTCGCTTATAGTAGTGCACGAACTTCATTCACAAATATTGATTGACATTCTTAAGACTTATAATAATATCTAAGTATTTATGTGAATTTCTGAAACGGGACCACGTGACCATAACTAGAACGTTAATGCGCCAACACTTTCTGCTGGATTAATAGCATCTTTTTTTTGGATAGCGTCCGCCATACAGTAAGTGTCTTTTTACGAAAATATTTCGAATATTTCGTGTGTGATGAAGTGCATGTGTCGGGTCGAGGATATGATTGCGCTTGTTTCATACAGGTACGCTCACGAGCTGCTCATATATGCATTGCGTAGTATATCTTGGCCACGGCTAATTTTCAAAACTTTACTCGAGTGTGTTAGCGTGTTGTTAGGTTGTTTCATCGTGTAAGCTTTCTTTTCAACATCTTACGCGGCTTAGGTTTTCATTTTTTTTATTCGCTACTATCTTACAAGGTCTATTGTCATTCGCATATTTCAGGTAATTTTCCGGTGTGAGCCGTTGTCGGATAACAATAGGTGAATTCGCAGAAAAAACTAAAATTTTTCGAAGTGAGTGCCACGAGAGCTTGACCAAGGGCTAGCGTCTTTCAAAATGGCGGTCATAGTAATTTCTCATCGAAACATTTCTCCCGTAACCCAAACCAAGGAGTGAACTATCCAGACGGCGCGAGTACCAATCGTAAAGACCTCCTATTGTGAAAAACCACTTCCCACAACATTCAGCAAGGCTTGCAGTTCATGTATCAATGTCTTATTACTAAAACTGAGGTAGAGGATGCAGCTATGTACGCCGCGGTATAGGACGGTGGAACAATGTAAGGCGGCGCAGTCGAAACCGTAAACTCCAGCCGGTCGCTAAACTTTGTAATCTATTTGCTGAGGGCGGCCGCAGACAAGATTGTCCGGACATCGTAAGTGTGAGGAGGTCGGATTATCCTGGTTTTGTCACGCGTGCATACAAAGATTCACGTTGCTCGCGTATAGCGCGGCCGCGACTCTTCACTCTCTCTCTGCTCTCCTCTTCTCCTCTCTCTCTCTCGTCTCTCTCTCTCTCTCTCCTTCTCTCTCTCTCTCTCTCGTCTCACTCTCTCTCTTCTCTGCGCTCTCTCTCTTCTCTCTTCTCTCGTCATCTCTCCTCTCTTCACTCTCTCTTCTCTCTCTCGGCTCTCTCTTCTCTCTCACTCTCTCTCATCTCGTCTCTCTCTCTCGTTCGCGTCTCTCTCTCTCTCTCTCTCTCTTCTCTCGCTCTCGCTCTCTCTCGTCCTCTCTCTCTCTCTCCTTTTCTCTCCTCGACTTCTCTCACTCTCTCTCTCTCTCTCTCGTCGTCTTCTCTCTCTCTTTCTCTCTCTCTCTTTCTATCTCCTTTCCTTCTTTCCTCTCTCCTGGCGCTCTCTCTCCTCTCTCTCTCTCTCATCTCTCTTCTCTCTCCTCTCATCATCCTCTTACTCGTCTCGTCTCTCTCTCTCTCTCTCTCGGCTATCTCTCTCTCTCTTCTCTCATCTCTCCTCTCTCTCCTCGCTTCGCTCTCTCATCTCTCTCTCTCTCTCTCTCTCTTTCTCTCTCTCTTCTCTCTTTCTCGTCTCTCTCGCTCTCTCTCTATCTCTCTCTCTCTCTCTCTTCTCTCTCACTCCTCTCTCACTCTCTCTTCTCTTCTCCGCTCTCGTCTTCAGCTCTCGCTCTCTTATCTCTCTCTCTCTCTCGCTTCTCTCCCTCTCTCTCTCTCTCTCTCTCTCTCTCTCTCTCTCTCTCTCTCTCTCTTCATCTCTCTCTTCTGTCTCGCTATCTCGCTTCTCTCTCTCTCTCTCTCTCTGCTTCTCTCTCTCTCTCTCTTTCTCTCTCTCTTTTTATCTCTCTTCTGCTTTTCTCGACTCTCTCTCTCTCTCTCTTCGCGCTCTCTCTCTCTTCGCTCTCTCGCTCTCTCTCACTTTCTTCTCTCTCTCTCCTCCTCTCTCTCTCTTTCTCTCTCTCTCTCATCTCTTACTCTCTGCTCGTCACTCTCTCTCACTCTCTCTTCTGCTCTCGTCTCGCTCTCGGCTCTCGCTCTAGCTCTCTCTCTCTCTCTCTCTCTCTCTCTCTCTCTTCTCTCTCTCTGCTCTCGCTCTCTCCGCTCTCTCTCCCTCTCTCTACTCTCTCTCTCTCTCTCTCCTCTCTCTCTCTCCTTTCCTTTTCGCTCACTCACTCTCTCGCTCTTTCTCACTTTCTCTAACTCTCCCTTGTCTCTCTTTCTCTCTCTCTTTCTCTCTCACTCTCCCCTTTCTCTCTCGCTCGCTCACACACTCTCTCTCGCTCTCTCTCTCTCGCTCTCCGCGCTCGCTTCCATTCTCTACTCTCTCTCTCTCTCCTCTCTCATCTCTCTCTTCTCCTCTCTCGTCTCTCATCTCTGTCGTCTTACGCTAGCTTCGGTGGTGTTACTGTAATATACTAGTGTAAGTGCGCGACCTTCTTCAATGCGTAGATGTAAACCTACCCGCCTTTACAAGCACGCAACAGTGAAATGGGCGTAGCGCGACTATATTACGGTTACCACCGCAGAGGCGATAGAACAGCGCACTCAATGAGGGAAGGTACTGCTAACGGCATTCGCGTATGGTTGCTGCTATTCGCCTAGGACATCGGCGAGCAGGGGGCGCAGAGCGGCGGTGTGAGTCGGCGGCGCTGATATTGCCAGAATTGGCCTGATACGAAGAGAAGGCGCTAATGGACAAATCGCCGGCGAATATTTTGCAGTTAGCCGGTAGTAGGTGTCGATATAGTGCCTTCTGCTAACAGGTTCTGTTAGGAGCAGTCGACCTTCCCCCAATTTTTCCGCGTGCCACTTCTCATTAAGTGGGCTTTTCACAATGGTTGACGGTGGCTGGACGTCAGTAGCGGAGAAGCTATCGTTCGAATGCTGTCGCCATAGTATGATGTACGCCTGCGTGCGCGCGCCGTACGTACATATCTGCGCGATGCGTACACGGCTTGTGTGCGTGGTGCGTTCGTTCGTGCGTGTGTGCGTCCGTGCGTGCGCGTTCGCCTCTTATGTCAAATCGATCTGATTTGTGGGTCCATAGCCTGCTCTACTCGTCCATATATATATCATATATATACTGCTTGTACCACGGAGCACCGTGTCTAGGGGCGCTAGCCAGAACCACTGACATAATTATAACTGTGGCAACACACCCGGATGTCACGAAGCCCGCCCAGGCTACATCATCGTTAGACGGGAAAGCAACTACTCTTACATCTATAACCTCTTCGTAAAGTTACCGATTTTTCTGACACGGGCACCAAGCGATAAAAGAACCCTGAGGCTCACATTACCAGGACTAATCTTGTGGATCTACACCAACGGCCCCCAGTCAGGTAACACCTCTATATGGGTGACCCTCCACACCTCCCCTCATCCCCCCTTCCCCCTTCACACTTACAGAGCTATTATTTACGTCGCATTCTTACTGTAGAAATCGTTGCGCCACGCTAACAATCATTTCGTCCGGCTGTGAGGTTACGCAACAACCATACACTGCACGCACTCACGCACGCAGCACGCACGCACGTGTATGCGTGCACGGTCGCGTAGCTACGACCCCCTCAACCACCGATTCGCTTTAGACGGACCCGACGGCTCAATATCTTCCTCTCTGATCCTTTCCCTTTCTCTCTATGTCCCCCTTCTAACTCTCTCCGTCTTTCTCTCTTTCTCTTATTCCTTCATTCTCTTTCTCTCTCCCGTTCATGTGCACTCATTCATTTACGTAAGGTCACGTGACAATGTTTCTTATCATTGACCCCCTGTCCAGTTGAAAGTCGGATATGTTCCATAATCGCAGCTTATTACAGCGTATTACACTTGTATTATTACACTTGTCAAAGAACCTGCGGAGGATATATTCTTTACACCTTAAGACTCTACACCGTAAAAACCTGTTGCACAGTGCGGGTACATGCCGTGACCAAAGGCGAGTGAAACTGGGACAGCCCGCTAGGCCCGACCTAAAAGGACTGCTGTTGACAGAAAACTAGGGAAGGGCGTCAAGGGTAACGGCTTATGGTTTGCACTTCCACGCACCAATACCAACCAATGTTTATAGACGTCTCGCCAACTACACATAGTCGCACTATGTTAGATACTTCAGGGTTTTAGTCTACATAGACATATATACTGTCGCAAGTGGAACGGTTCATCCGTCTCATAGTTCATTTCCATATAGTTTTTTCACAGCCAGGCACGTTGCTTATGTTAAGGTGTCGAGCGATGGTGGTGGCAGTCTGTAACTGCGTACATTTCTTTCCAAATTTTATTAGATGTCGAGGGGATAGTCGTGCGTATATACGCGGCGTATTTGTTATCTTTAAAGGAATAATTTCAGAATCATTGCCACAGCGCGATAACAGATTGATACTGCTGAATATCCAGTGGCATTTCATAATCTTATTCTAGGAATCATTATTAAAATCGTGGCAATTTACCGCGGCTTACCTATCTTTTTAATTTGATACGCATGACTGAATTCCATTAATGCCAAATTTCATAAAAAATACACTAAGCTTAAGTTAGCGTGACCATCTTATGTCATAATCAACTGTGACCATGGCTTATACCTATTACTACAGGTAGTAATACAGGTAGTAAGTCAGTATCTAAACAGAGAAATACGCCTTATAGAAACAACTAACCTGTTCTGTACGCCAAATTACAATGCACAAAACTCTTTTACATATAACTAATCCCAATGTCAAATCCGATTTGAATACAAGAGAGGCGGACTTCCACAGTGTCTAACTGATTAATATAGACTTGATATGTACATCGTGTCTGTCCTTGGAGTCGATAAGTTGAAGACAAATTATAACTGGTGCAGGCAACGAAGCTGTAAACAGCTCGCAAAAGTATTCATCAATCTTTTGGCATTATACGGACTGCGAACTTAAAATGAACGATGGGAACACAAGAACACGGGTAGAAACCAAGGTCATGAAACGTGCATATATCTTAACGGGGGGAGAGAATGGACGGGAGAAAGAAAGAGAAAATGACAAAAGGGAGAGAAGCGGCTAGGCCGATAGAAAGGCCAAATTCCAGAAGAGGTTTTAGTTCGACTCTCTTAGAATAATGGCAAACACGAGGGCAAACTACGCTACAATCTCTTATATGATTATTGTGAGACTCTATAAGGAGATACTTGGTTGGATTTACTTACCCATGCACATTATTCCGCCTCCCATGACGTCAATAAATCCAGGAAGACACGTGCAATAGTAGCTGCCTAACGTGTTAGTGCAATAAGCCATGTTGTGGCATGGACTGTTCTTGCACTCGTTTACGTCTGAAAGAGAAATGATGACAAATAGTCATGAATGATGATCAGGTAAACAAAATAAAAACCAGCACATTTGTTATCGGTTTACTTTTCCTAGACACGTCTAACCTTTCCGACAAACTTGATCTTTGGAATGTTGTGAGAGATATTTCGAGATATATACATAACACAGTCAGTCACACAGGCACGCATTGTTCGATACAGAACACAGGCAATCTATTTATTGAAAAAAAGACGTTACCGCCGTCAACCCCTTACAAAGTACCGCCTAATTATATAATATAGCTTTAATTTATAATAGCTATACTCATTACTAGCAGTACTAATTTATTATCACTCTCGATTTCTTTGTATAGAGGTGAGATTACTGTAGTGTGACTAATGGTGTCGGATACGATCGGCTGTGTTGATAGGAAGCGCGGGGCTGACATGGCTGGTGTCTACCCGTCCTCGAATGATTGTAGCGGACGAATCAGGTCAGGTGTCGAGTGTGGCTTATAAATTATTTCTCATACCGACCGTCGGTTTTGCAAAAGGCAGCGCGCGATGCGAGAGCCGCGAGTTTAGCTGCATTTCTGGATAAGATTCATTCATGGGGGACGCGCACCGCTGACGCGTGCTAGCTTAATGGCTCATTACAGACACACGGATGACTTTAATGTTAGGCAAAGCTGTGCGTCTGCATCTCTGCGCTGATAGCTAGGCAACGATGACAGCTAGATTTAACACAGACAAAGCATTGAGATACCGGTTCGTAAAGTTTCCCCCGTCGAATTTAACGTGGCCCCATTAGGCTGCCTTAAGGATTAACAGAGAGGAATCATTGGCCCTAGCCGGTCATGGTGGGATTAGCGAGACAGACACTCGCGCATGTAAACACACAATTAACATCGCGAGGATCTGACTCTAATGAAAGAAATGCGGATTTCAGAGGAATGTGCTCCTCAGCCCCCCCCCCACCGCAAGATGCGAGTGAGTTCGCATTCTGTCCCGTACCAGCAGCGCGTGCGGTCAAGATTAGGAACGTTTATAATTATGTATATTATAGGCGATAGTTGATAGATGGGCGATATCAAGAGCGTATAAAGAAGGCTTCTTTATACGCTCTTGGCGATATCTAGGCGCTGGATATCACGCTGTTATTTTTAATTGTGTATTTTAACGCAGTTCAGTGGCTGTTTAAAAAGGAATTTAGAAAGGTTTTACGATGGTTTTCTATGGCATATGCGGGACAGTTCGGCGTTTTCTATCTAGATATTCGTCAGTAAAGCATTACTATTATTATTATTATTATTATTATTATTATTATTAATACAATATTTATCGCGGCATGAGGCCACGGGAAATATTGCTGTGGAGTAACTAAACTTAATAGCAGGGCACGTTGTGTAAGCGGTGGCCGCACGGTGGCAGTGGTCGTGTGATATACTGCCACGCTAGCTGAACCACTGTTATTACGTGTTTACGCGTGACTTCACAGGCGACATGCT
>NW_014577172.1:330666-354465 GCF_000485595.1 Priapulus caudatus | reverse complement strand
AGCGTCTGTTCAGGGCGGCTAACTGGAAGCAACGACATAAATTAGAACGTGCTGGTCAAAACACCGGTGTCACGAGCCGCCCACGGCACATATCGTAGACGTGTGCAAGCAACTACTCTTTAGCAATCTAATAACGGCATTTCGTAAATGTTACGATTTTCTGACCGGGCACCAACGATTAAAAGATATCAGGCTCAACATTACGACTAATTCTGCTGGTCTAACAACGAGCCAGCGCCAGTCAGCGTACACCTCTGTTTATGGTGACCCTTCCCACCCTCCCCTCATCCCCCCATCCCACCTTCACACTAGCAGAGCCTATTATTTACGTCGCCGATTGCTTTACTGTGAAATCGTGCGCACGTAAAAATCATTTCGTCGGCGTGTGGTTACTGGTCAACAACCATACCACCGCACGCACCGCGCCGGCACGCACGCGCGTGTATGCGTGGCACGGTCGCGCTGCTAACTGACCCCTCAACCAGCCGATGATTCGCTTTTAGACGGACCGGACGGCATCAATTTGACGCGCTCTGATAATCGGATGATTTGTTGTGGGAAAACGGCGATTTCGTCACCGAAACGGTAAAGCTTCTCGCTGAACACCAAATGCACCACCACGACTGGCAGCGGCTCATAAAGGGAAATTGCTGTTTTGGGATCTATTACGCGTGATTTCATAGAATAGATATAATATATACATACACACACACGCCGCGCACACAACATACAAATGCACACACATGCACACACGCGCCAGCACACCACATGCACGCCACGCGCACGCACAGCACGCACACACACACACGCACACAACACGCACAACGACACACACAGCACCACACACACAACCACACACACACACACACAACAACACCACACACACACACACACACACACGCACACACACACACACCAACACCACACACACACACACCACACAACACACACACCCACAACACCACACTACACACACACACACAAATATATATATATAGTATATAATATATAATGATACTATATAAACCGTCCCCAGTCCTAATACTTGATCTATAACTTTACAACAGGATTTTCATTACCATGATCAATGTTAGCCGCCGATAGAAATCTGATATGTTTAAACGATATATTATCAATAGCGCGGGTATCGCCACAGCGCGCAATGACATCTCTTGGAATTTTGACGCTTGCTGTAATGGTATTTCGAAAAGATTCTATTGCAAAATCCTCGTTGCCTTTCTAAGACTGTCTTTGGCTTCTGGAAAGTTAAATGTGTTTCGGTTCTGCAGTTTCGCTACAAGTGTTTCGATCTTTACAAAGGCAATATCCCTACGGGAGCAGCTATTTCAGGATCGATGTTCTCTCTTATCCCGCCTCCTTTCTTTTCTAGCCTTTCTCCTTATCTCTTTTTCTCTCTTTCTGCTTTCATCCCTCGTTTCTTTCTAGCTTTCTTCTCTTCTGCTCTTTCTCTCTTTCTCTCCTTTCTCATCTCTTCTCTCTTTCTCACTCTTTCTCTCTTTCTCTTTTCTCTCTTTCTGTTCTATTTCTTTCTTCCCGCCGCCCGCTCTCCTCTATCTCTCTCGTTCTCTTGTCCTCTACTCTTCTTCATCTTCTCTCTGCGTCTCTCTGCTCTCGTCTCTCACTCCTCTCTACTTGTCTCCTTCCTTTCTCCTCCTCCTTTTTCGTCTCTCTTCTCTCTTCTCTCTCCTGCTGCTCGTCTCTGCGTCTTCTCACTCGCCTCGCCTCCTGCGTTCTCTCTCTCTCCTCCTCTCTCTCTTCTCAATTTCACTCTCCTCTCTCTCTCTCGGCCTTCCAGCGTGCTTCTCAGCTCGATGTGCCTTTCTCTCATTTCTCTCAGCCTCTCTCTTTCTCTCTTCTTCTCTCTCTCTCTTCTCACACTCCTCTCTCTCTCTGCTCTCTCATTCTCCCTTTCTCTGTCTCTCTCTCTCTCTCTCTCTCTCTCTTCTCTCTCTCTCTTTCTCTCTGCTCTGCTCTCTCTTTCTCTCTTTCTGGCTCATCTCTCTCTCATCTCTCTCTCTCTTTCTCTCTTTCTCGTTCTTCACTCTACTGCTTTTCATTCTCTCTTCTTTGCTCTCTGCTTCTCTCTCTCTCTCCTCTCTCTCTCTGCTCTCTCTCTCCTCTGCTCTTCTCTCTGCATCTCTCTCTCTGATCGCTTTTCCCTTTACTCTCTATGTCCCCCTTCGAAACTCTCTCCTCTTTCTCTCTTTCTCTAAATCCTTCCTTCTCCTCTTTTCTTTCTTTCTCTCCCGTTCATAGCTGCACAATCATTCATTTCACGTAAGGTCACGCGTGACAATGTTTCCTTATCATTGACCACTGTCAGTTTGAAAGGTCGGGATATGTTCGCATATCGCAGCTTATCTACAGCGTAATTACCACTTGTATTATGTACACTTGTCAAAGAACCCGCGAGGATATATTTCTTTGAACACATTAAGACTCTACACGCCGGCAAACCCTGTTGGGCATCAGTGGCGGCGCGTACATGGCCGTGACAAAGGCGCAAGTGAAACTGCGGAGCAGCCCGCTAGGGCCCGCACCTAAAGGACTGCTGTTTGACAGAAAAACGTACGGAAGGGCGTCAAGGGTAACGGCTTATGGTTTGCACTTCACGCACCAATACCAACAATGTTATAGACGTCTCGCCAAACTACACATAGTCGCACTATGTATAGATACTTCAGGGTTTTTAGTCTTACACTAGACATATATACTGTCGCAAGTGAAAGCGTTCATCCGTCTCATAGTTCATATTCCAGTATAGTTTTTTCACAGCCACGCACAGTTGCTTATTGTGGTCGCACCCGTGCGCAGCGATAGGCTGGTGGCAGTCTGTAACTGGCTACATTTCATTCAAATTTTATTAGAATGTCGAGGCGGATAAGTCGCGCGTATCATACGCGGCGTCGTATTTGTTATTCTTTAAAGGAATATAGTTTAAGAATCATTGCCACAGCGCGATAACAGCATTGATACTGGCTGAATATCCAGCTGGCCATTTCAATAATCTTATTCTAGGAATCATTATTAAAAGTCGTGAATTTACGCGCGGCTTACCTATCTTTTTAATTTGATTACGCATGACTGAATTCTATTAATGCCAATTTCATAAAAATATACACTAACTTAAGTTAGCGTGACCATCTACTGTCATACATCAACCTGTGAACCATGGCTGTATACCTGATTATTACAGAGTAATACAGGTAGTAAGTCATGTATCTAAACAGAGAAATATCGGCCTTAAATAGAAACAACTAACCTGTTCTGTACGCACAAAAAATTTACACTGCCAGCAAAACTCTTCTACGACTATAACTCTAATCCCAATGTCAAATCCGATTGAATACAAGAGAGGCGAGAACCTCCACCAGTGTCTAACTGAATTAAATATAGACGTGATATGTACATTCTGTGTCTGTCCCTTGGAGTCGGATAAGTTTGAAGACAAATTATAACTGCGTGCGCAGCAACGACAGCTGTAAACAGCTTCGCAAAAAATATTCATCAAATCTTTTGGCATTAATACGGGAACTGCGAACTTAAAATGAACGATGGGAACCACAAAGAACACGGCGCTAGAAAACCAAGGTCATGCGAAACGCTGGCATATATTCTTAACGGGGAGAGAATGGACTGCGGAGAAAGACAAGAGAAAATGACAAAAGGGAGAGTAAGGGCGCTAGCGCGCGATAGAAATGGCGCAAATTCCGCAAGAGGTTTTAGTTCGACCTCTTGAATAAATGCAAACACGAGGGACAAACTACGCTACAATCTGTATAATGAATTATTTCGAGACTCCTATAAATGAGATACTTGGTTGGATTACTTACCCATCGCACATTATTCCGCCTCCAAATGAACCGTCAATAAATCAGGAAAGACACGTCAATAGTAAGGCTGGCCTAAACGTGTTAGATGCAATAAGCCATGTTGTGGCAATGGACTGATTCTTTGCCACTCGTTTACGTCTGAAAGAGAAATGATGACAAATATCATGAATGATGATGCAGGTAAACAAAATAAAACAGCCACATTTGCTTATCGGTTTACTTTTCTGTAGACACGTATCTAACCTTTCGACAAACCTTGATCTTTGGATGCTTGAATGTGAGAGATATTCGAGAATATATACATAACAACAGTCAGTCACACAGGCCACCATTTGTTCGATACAGGAACACAGGCAATCTATTTATTGAAAAAAAAGACGTTACCGACGTAACCCTTACAGGAAGTACCGCCTAATTATTATAATATTAGGCTTTAATTTAATATGCTATACTCATTGACTAGCAGTACTAATTTATTATCACTCCTCGATTACTTATGCTATATGGAGGTGAGATTACTTGTAGTGTGACTAATGGTGTAGGCTACGATCGCTGCGTTGAGTTAGGAAGCCGGTGCTGACATGGCATGGTGTCTGCCCCGTTCTCGATGATTTGTAGCGGAGAATCAGGTCAGGCTGTCGGAGTGTGCTTATAAATATTCCTAAATATCGCGACCGTCGGTTTTGCAAAGGCACAGCGCGCGAATGCCGAGAGCCCGCGAGTTTACGCTTCATTTCTGGATAAGATTCATTTCATGGGGAGCGCAGCCGCTGACGCGCGCTAGCTTAATGGTCATTACAGACACACGGATGACCACTTTAATGTTAGGCAAAGCTTGCTGCGTCCTGCATCATCTGCGCTGATAGCTAGGCAATGATGGACAGGCTAGATTTAACACAGACAAAGCCCATTGAGCAATTACGGTTTCGTAAAGTTTCCCCCGCCTCGAATATTAACGTGGCCCCATTAGGCTGCCTTAAGGATTAACAGAGAGGAATCATTGCAACCCTAGCCGGTCATATGGGATACAGCGAGACAATACACTCCCATGGATGTAAACCACACATATTAACATCGCGCTGAGGATCTGATCTAATGAAAAGAAATGCGGATTTCAGCAGCAGGCATGTGCTCATCACGCCCCCCCCCCACCGCAAGATGCGAGTGAGTCGTACGGCAGTCTGTCCCATACGCAGCAGCGCCGTGCGGTCAAGATTACGAACGTTTTATAATTATATGTATATTATAGGCGATAGTTGATAGTATGGGCGATATTCAAGAAGCGTATAAAGAAGGCCTTCTTATACGCTCTTGGCGATATATAGGCGCTGGATATCACGCTGTTTATTTTTGTAATTGTTTAATTTTAACGCAATTCAGTGTGCTGTTTAAAAGGAATTTAGAAAGGTTTATTACGCGATGGTTTTCTATGGCATATGCGGGACAGTTCGGCGTTTTCTATCTAGATATTTGCTCAGTAAAGCGATTACTATTATTATTAATATTATTTATTATTATTATTATTATTATTAATACAATATTTAATCGCGGCATGAGCCCAGCCGGGCAAATATTGCATGTGGGGAGTAACTAAACTTGAATAGCAGGCACGTTGTGTAAGCCGGCGCGGGCCGCATTGGTGGCAGTGGTCGTGTGATATACTGCCACGCTAGCTGAACCACTGTTATTACGTGTTTACGCTGTGACTTCAACAGGGCGACATGCCGCATTCATACATCTACGAGCGCGAGCGAGATAAGTGACGCATAGACTAACGCGAATCCGTGGTCGATAGAGAGAAAATGCTGAGAGGAAACGGTTTTACGCTTTTAAATGACAACGTGCCAATTTCGCAAATCGCGACTCGTAAATTGTGCGCGTCTGTGTCGGTATCGCATAGCAACAGATACCGCGAGCGCCATCTGCTATATATGCTTCAGTTATCAAAGTGATCCTGATGAATGGTAACATTTCTGAGGGGAATTGACATGTGAGTACCGACATGCGTGCTTTAAATGCATCAGTCGCCTATACGATAGGCTATTATAAAGTACAATTTTTTACAGCGCATGTGCCATCATTGTCGTCTATTAGTGGCACAAATTTATGTTGGACGATTTCATTTCATTTTTTTTTGAATATAACGAATAAAATAGTGAACGCCGACGCGGAGAAACTATCGCCACGATATTAGCATCACCTTGGATCGTAAGGCGGCATTTAAGGGGGACATATGAATTACTGTGGTGAATACGACTGTTTCGTACTGTATTTCACGCATCAAGCGTCAAAATTACTATTAATCCGTCTGTCTACGTGCAAGAGAGGCCTGCGTGTCGTCTGTGGCCTCGACTAGCGCCAAAAACAGCAGATCCAGTGCATACCAGTGTCAAACCTTGGTGCTCGTGGCATGCCGCAACAGTACGCATTATAGACGTGTAAGCTCAGGTTTGTGGAGTCTGACCAAACATTCTCCAGAATAATTAGACTGCGAATGAGAAGCGTCTAAAAACTATGATGTTATGAAGGTTTGCTCCAAAAAATATCGCGGGAAAATAAATTGGCCACGCATGAAGTTTCTTTAAATATATAATTGACCCAGTTTTTCGTCTAAACTTAAACGCTGTGAGGTAGTATTGATATATATATTATATATATATTTATTTATTTATTTATTTATTTATTTATTTTATTTATTTATTTATTTATTTATTTATATATATATATATAATTATATATATAGATAATAATTTATTTATTTATTTATACAAATAGTGTTACAACTACATGATTGTGGAGATTCGCGTGAATACACTATATTACAAGCGCGTAGGTGTCGTAGCACATTGCGCATGCGTCATATTTACCTGGAATATCACAGAGTTCTCCGCCCCAGTCGCAGTCACAGTAACACTGCGATCCTTTGTTGTTGAGGCAAGCGCCATGCTCGCAGGCGGGACGACAGTCCTCTGCAATATCGAATAAATAGCTTTGTGTTAGAGCGACATGCATGCCGAGACAATTTACGCGTCATAAGAATTTCAAACGTGCCTAGGTAATGCCTCCTGCGCGAAGAATTGAAATGGAAATGGTAATTATACGCGTTTTTCTGTGAATTTATCGGTTCTGATTTCCATACGTTTGTGGCCTAGTAACACGAATATCGAGTTTTCTGTTAAGAAGATGCCGGTTTCGACTGCGGGAGTTGCCATGCAAACCACGGAATCAATTTACAAAATTTTTATTAGCAGTCTGCATTCATGCGTAATTCTCATTTTAAGACATACAGGTGTATCTTGTTGGTCGCGGGAACCATACCAACACAAGGACCACAGACACTATCAGCATCTAGATCATTTCTAGGTAATAATTTCAGGTTATATTTATGGGCATGCGATGGCCGACCGCTGCAAATATGTAATTATATTTATACGGGGCTACGTTTCCACAAGGAACTGTTTATGTATGAGCGTCCACTTATTTACACGTAAATGATAAAGTCATGCGTTGGGAAACGTGAAGTCATAACGTCACAGATAGCCAATGTAGGGAACCCATGAAGGGAACCCATGCAGAGAACGCATGCACAGAACCCATGCAGAGAACCCATGCAAAGAACCCATGCACACAACCAATGCAGGGAACCCATGCAAGGAACCCATGCAGGGAACCCATGCAAGGAACCCATGCACAGAACCCATGCACAGAACCCATGCACATAACCCATGCAAGGAACCCATGCTAGAAACCCATGCAAGGAACCTATGCAATGAACCCATGCAAGGAACCCATGCAAGGAACCCATGCAATGAACCCATGCAAGGAACCCATACCAAGAACGCCATGCACAACAACTGCAATGCAAAACACCGCATGCAAGGACCCATGAAGAGAACTTATGGCAGGAAGCGCAATGCAAGGAACCGCCATGCAGAGGAACCATGCAAGGAACCCTTGCAGGAAACGCCATAGCAAGAAGCCCATGCAGCAGAAAGCTCATGCAAGGAACGCCAATGGGCACGAGAAGCGCAATGCACAGGAACCCATGCACAGAACCCATGCCAAGAACCGCATGCAAGGAACGCCATGCAAGGAACCCATGCAATAAACACCATGCAAGAAACCATGCAAGTAACCATGCAAAGGAACCCATGCAGCAGAACCCATGGAAGGAACCGCATGGCAAGGAACCCCATGCAAGGAAACCCATGCAGGGATACCCATTGCAAGAAACCCATTGGCAATGAAACCCATGCAGAAGAACCCATGGCAAAGAACCCATGCAGAGAACGCATGCAACAGAACCCATGCACAGAACCCATGCAAGGAACCATGCACTAGAACGCAATGCACAGAAACGCCATGCACAGGAACTCAATGCAAGAGAACGGCCATGCAAGAAACCCCATGCAGGGAAACATCAAGGAACCCATGCAAGGAAAGCCCAATGCACCAACTCCATGCAGGAATCCATTGCAACAGAACCCATGCAAGGAACCCCCATGCAGAGAACGCATAGCACAGAAACCATGCACAGAAGCAGGCCATGCAAGGAACCCATCACAGAACCAATGCAGAGAACCCCATGCAGCGAGAACTCATGCAGAGACCCATGCAAGAAACCGCAACTGCAAGGGAACCGTCACTGCAAGAAAACCGCATGCAAGAACGCCATGCACCAGAACCCATGCAAGGAATCCTTGCACTCAGAACCCATGCAAGGAACCCATGCAAGGAACCATGCAATGAACCAATGCACAGAACCCATGAGCAAAGGAAACCCCAGTGCAGCACAAACAAATTCAGGGAAGCCCATGCAAGAAATCCCTATGCAGAGGACCCAATGCAGGGTACAAATGCAAGAACCATGCAAGAACGCCATGCAAGGACGCCATGGCACGAGAACCCATGCAGAGAACCCATGCATGGAAGATAGCGGACGCGTGGCGCGATGCTTACCTCTACACTCCATGCTGCTCACATCTTCATCGACTGCCGACGCGCAGTTGTCGACACCGTCGCATATAGATGAGATGTTGAATAGTAGCAGGTGGTCTGAGTCCTCATCCACCTGACAGGCAAACATTCCTAGCTCCAGGTCCATGATGAACGTGTCAGCCGGTGCGACATTGGCGTGGGTCGTCGATGCCTGCGATAAAGATTTATGATTGGTTGCGGTTTCATCAAAAAAATTAAATATTTTGATTGGTGAGTTTTTTCGTATCATTTGGTTGGTATTCTTTTCCATTGTGGTATTAATAGGGACTGCCATTTTGCATGGAAATTGTTACAAATATTATTTTCTTAATGAGCTTGATAAATGTAAGCACGATATTAGCCGCGTTCACACGGAGCGTTTGTCCCGGGTCGAAAACGATCCGAGACTAAACCCGGAATGCAAAAACGACACGAGCGTCGTTCTGAAGAGAGCTTCACACGACGCTATGCGAGCGGCGAGCTGCGAGCTGAGAAAAAATATACAGCGTCCAAGCGAACATCAAAGCCGAAATAATGCGAATTAAAACAATCAATCTTGTGCTGGGGGAACACTGGCGACGTCATAACCGCCAGTGACTAATAGGGCTGCCTGGCTTTTGCTGTTCAAAACTAATTTCCCCAGGTGGGGCGTCGGTTATCGGCTTCCGGGTGCTGCTTGACTACGGTCATAGGTACGACCATACGATAACCAAATCGCCATATATTCCATTTACTTCGTATATATATTAAATATCCATAGGTAGAAGTCGTAGTATAGTAGAAAATATAGTACAATAGTATGTCTGAGTATATTTCATTCTATATTTACCTTGTTACTCTATAAATAAGTTACATTTATAAACAACAACAAATTCCGTTTTTGAGACAATAACATTAGCAGATTACCAAACGGCCTTTCTTCGCGATAAACCCGATCGATAGTAGGCTCTATAGGAAATGCTCTCCGCCCAAGACAACGTGGCCTAATTTCAGCGTGACCCATTCCTCCCAAGGCACTCCTCGTGGCTGATCGTTACATTCACTTCAGGACAGGAACACAACACCGGCCAGGCATTTTCAAAAGGGCTAAATAAATTCTTTCGCTACGTTCTATATTTACTGTTAGTGTGTGGTGTTACAATAGATATAGAATACAGAACAAGTGTATTCTATTTACCTATGGTTCTTACGCACGAGGCACTTGGAGCGTTTCGAATAAAAATAATGCTAAAGAAATACGCGAAATCTATTTACTAAACGCTAAGTTCTTAATGTCTTCTCTACACTTTCTTTCATACACTACTATTGCGCGACAATTTC
This sequence comes from Priapulus caudatus, assembly GCF_000485595.1. Classification (NCBI taxonomy): domain Eukaryota; kingdom Metazoa; phylum Priapulida; class Priapulimorpha; order Priapulimorphida; family Priapulidae; genus Priapulus; species Priapulus caudatus. The sequence goes on along the minus strand of NW_014577172.1, from coordinate 344,314 downwards.
CCTGTAAATTGCCGTCCAAATGCTTCATCTGCAGCACACGCTGGCTTGCCGCACAGCAGCTGCTGCACACTGACACATAATATAATAGTTATTATTTTTTATTATATTATATATATTATACTATATAATTATGTATATATATATATTATATTATACAAAAATATATTAAAAATAACTATATAGGCTATTTATGTGTCAGGATGTGCAAGCAGCTAGCGTTGCGGCAGCCAGCGTTGTGTTGCAGATGAAGCGCATTTGGACGGCAAATTTCAGGAAATTGTCGCAATAATAGGTGAAAGAGAGTAGGCCTAGAAACATTAAGACTTTGGTAGTAAATAGATTTCGTATTTATTTAGCATTATATTTTATTGAAACGCTGCAAGTGCCTGTGGTCTTACGCGCTAATCAGTGCTTCACGAGCTTGACAACAACGTAAACAAAGCAACCGGAAGCCGATAACGGCGAGCGATGCGAGCGACATCTGGCGCCGCAGTATGAAAGCCGAGGAGCCCTATTCTTTCCCGGGTCGTGTGCCGGTGAGCGATCACACGGCAAAAATAAACCAGCGCTCGGTACGAAAACGACCCGGGTCGAAATGACACTGGTCGTTTTTGTACCGAGAAAACGTCCGTGTGAACGCTTGGTCCGGGACACAGGCACTTGGAACGCCTCAATAAAAAATAAAAATGTAAACACGAAATGTATTTACTACTAAAGTCTTAATGTTTCTCGAGTCGTTTTCGACCCGGAGTTTTCGCTCCGTGTGGACGCGGCTAATATGTTAATTTTGGGAAATGCAACCGTGTGAATATACGGCCATTATCATGAAATCAGAAGTAGATAATAGTGAATCCCTATTATATACTTCTGATGAAATGGATTGACTTCACCACGTCATACCGACAGAGAGAAGGAGTTATCAGACCTATATGGTTCCGCATATAGCAGTTGTTATGCGGTACGCTTGGTCAGGGAGTTTATAATAGCCTATTATAGACTCCCTGGCTTGGTTTACACGATGAGGTTTTACTATTACACTTGTGACCATTAGTTTCCCAATTCCCCATACGCAATAATATTTCCAGCTTGCGCAATTTGTTCAAAATTTCTAACCCGGTCGTGATTATTCTATACGTACAGTTCTTCTCGATATTTGGCAACATGTACGTATGTATTCTAGCTAGCTGACCTGCCCTGCTGCAGAGCTCTATAGGGAAACGCTGCGCTATACAGTTAGATGTGTTAGCGTGGTCGCGTCTACACCTTGCAAGGTCAAGGCGAAGTGGGCGTTTTGAGTAAACACTGGTTTTCGCCACACTGGCTAATTATCAGATCCTGTTAACCCACACTATTCATTAGCGACTATATATCGCATTGCTTCACGGGTTCTAGTTGCGTGGACGGTGGAGTTAATTCTCACCGGGATCGGTGAGACGAACAAAGAGCTTAGAAGAGTGGGGTTAAGTAGAACTCGGGAATTTTTTATATAGTAATATTGTTTGCTGGAAGGATTACGATGTATCGCCACGCCTCTTGCGCAAGCACTTGGCTATATATCAGCCTCTGGTATTTCGCTCGCATACCATAGAAAGAAAGAGACACTATATCTGGCACGTTAAAGTTAGCTGGGATATGCGAAAAGAACACAAAAGAGTAAGGAGAGTATGTTGCAGCGAATAACTAGTGAGGTATACAACGAGGCCTCGCTGCTTATGTTAACGCATCCGCTCTGTGGGACAAAGGCCCTCGCTAGTATCTGATTGACGAATAAATTAGAAGAATCTGATAATGATATGCGACATGTCTGTTTAGCGGGAGGTCTATACGCAACTTTCACTTTCATATTTCCACATCGGCTGCATATACGCGAGGCAGTGACGCATGACAAATCGTGAGTGCACTGACGGCTACACCTCTCAGCGTAACAGTTAGCGACTCCTGGTCTCGATTTTGACAACTGTTGGCAGATTTAGCGATATTATCGTTAGATATATTGCAGAGATGTGAGAGAATCGGTCGCAGGCTATAGCACTGGCCATGGTAACAGGAGCGCAGTTCATTGTTCTTCACCCAGCCAGCATAGTATTCCGCGATAAACTGATTAGAAGGTGCGCCCTTGGAATTTGTTCATAAAGACCAGTAAAGAATCGAATAGCTATGTGAAACCATGAATGTGCAATACCTGCACATAATACTCGGTTTCGATAAACGAATGCACATTTTCACGATGGAATCTATAACATTACAGCGATATCAAGGTCTAGGAATATTTAACGTATTATACCTATAGGTACAATTAGCAATTGGTGATATTGAAATATAGGCTACGCCAATATTGTTGAGATGGCCACATCTATATAAATGTCTAACGTAGATGGTATAAGAACCAAGGTTATTGTAAGGTAATTGTATACGGTATATTAATAAAACTTCGACTTTGCGCGTGCCATCGTAAAAGATCTTTAAATACGGTTCTAACTGTAATATAATTGACTGTCAACGTTTATGTTATTGGCAGACCACCATCACTATGAGCTGTGAGAATTGTATAACGTCGTAAAGAACATTGAATGCGTGAACCGCGCGTGTATTCTCTAATTTGACCTCGCTTTCGTTACGAATCGTATATAAGTACTTCGCTTTAGGGGGGAAACTGCATTCATCGTGTGCGGGTACATTCAGTGGCATGTCAAACGTACTTCTGACACACGAGTTATATAAAAGTCGCAAGAGCGTTTCGTCATCACCTTTGTTAATAAGGAATGCAGCATTTGAAAGCAAGCAGAACTGATTTGCGCACTAACACGCGCATGTGCACATGCACGCACGCACGCACGCACGCACACACACACACACGCACACACGCGCGCACGCAGATACGCACCCGGATAAAACTTCAGTTCAGCACACGTCACATTTACCGTAAATCAATAATTACATAAGTAGGTTATATAGTTTATAATAACATAAGTAGGTTATATAGTTTATAATAACATAAGTAGGTTATATAGTTTATAATAACATAAGTAGGTTATATAGTTTATAAAGCTACACCGTATGTTTTCTACTGTCGTGGCCACGCTTCGCTACTCGTAAAACCCCGTGTTGAGCGAAAGGTCCGTGAATAGATCCTAATAGACAGACTGACCCGTTACCCAGTCGACTAATTTCACAGCCGTGTCACTACTCAATGGCGGTCAACCACAGCTACAGGTGATTTGCCGGCGCTAAGCGCCTGTCGTTACGCCAGGCAAGCTCGTGTTCATCACCTGCCCACTCTATAATGGGCAGGTGAATCGCGCTACCTTGCCGCAGTTATCGAGTTACGAGCAAGGCGGGTCGGTCGGTCTGCGAGAGAGACGTCGGTGATTGACAGAGTTGACGCCGACGTTTATTTCACTTTAGAAATCGAGGCTGCGTGCGTGGCGTGCGGTAAAACGTGTGATAATGAGTGGCGGTCACATAGAATTTGTCGCTAAGGCGTCCATTGCGGTGTGCGTGCGTGTATGCGTGCACGCGTGCGTGCGTGTGCGTGCGTGCGTGCGTGTAGCAGCCGGGCGTGCGTGCGTGTTAGTTCGCGTTAGGTTTAGGCACGAAGCAACGTTGCAAAAAGGACGCGAAGAGGGCAGCAACCACGCACACATGCGCACGCACATACGCGCACGCAAACTCGCGCACGCACACACGCGCACGCACACACACAGGTTTGGTCATTTACCAAGCGCAGTGGATTGACCGTAATATATATATATATATATATATATATACGACCCAAGGGCATAACAATGGTTTGCCTTAATAAAGTACGTGTTTCTTTGTCTGGGTTAATGACGCAGATAAGGTCTATGTCTCCTTGACCTCTGTTTGACCTCGCTCGTTTAGCTATTATTGACTAATATATATATATATATATATACGACCCAAGGGCATAACAATGGTTTGCCTTAATAAAGTACGTGCTGCTATCACCTGTAGAACACCTACGAAAGCATACCTGCGCTATTTTCAAGGTAATCTGAAGGAGTACGCATGCTTAGTAATCTTGTCCTGGCCTTACAGAATAGACGGTGGTAGCATGCGCATGATTTAGGGGCGATTGGGAGGATATAAAAAATGTAATAGGAGTGTGTAGCAACCCAAGCACAACCCCCATACTAGACTGAACTCTGAAGTGACCATTATCTATATGTATACGGTGCATCATAAAAACACCGTAAAGCTCAAAATGTGGTTCGTTATATACGCCAGGGAAACATCCACGATGGCTCTACCCCATATATCATGCTATACGGGAGGGTACTCTCAATCTGTCTATACGCACAGAGCGTGCGCGTGGCCCGTACATGGTTTACTACTCCTGGCCGAGTGGTTCTTTCGTAGTATTCGTTTGTTATTATTCTTTACATGTCGGTACAAATCGCAAGCTATACCCCAGCGCGCATACTAAGATATGTACAGTTTTCCGCGGACGGAACACGTGGCCCAGAGAGAGTGAACAAGAGAGTAGGTCACTGCTACCGATCTATGGTTTACCTGGCGCGAACTGACATCCTCAGCTGTGATTATAATACACAAGGTATCAACTACGCCGAAGTGAAAGATACATATCGAAAGAGTGAGAGAGAACCCATGGCAACAGGTGTAACAATACAGTGGAAGGTCTCCAACTGCGTAACCGTAAGATCGAACTAATGTGTATATCAGATATACCGCACAATAAAAATTATGACGGGGAAATGCGCTCCAGTCCCCGCGGCAAGCGTGGCTGACTACCATCAACAATAAAATTGGAAATGATCGAATGATAACATCAATATGTTCAGCATCGCACTAGGAACAGTGGCAGACGTGAAACGTACGGTTCGCTCGCGCTTGTTAGCCCAGGGTCGGCTAAAATGTTATTTCGATCTAAGACGGAAAGATAAAGTTCATCCTAATTTATCTATTAACTTAATCAATAAATCTCATGGACACTTACCGCGAGTATCAGCATCAACGCAATTAACCTTGGTTGCAGCATGATGGTCTGGAATAAAACGACGAGAAAAATTGAATTACACTTTTAATATGCAGTCGGTGTTGTATATACGTACACGAGTACAATGTTGAGCGTTATTTAAAAGCGTTAAACCGGTCGACTGGTGTGTTTTACGACTGACAACTCAATAAAAGAAATCATCCAGAGAATCATTCAACCCCTAACAACACAACAGGAAACATAGATAGGCATTTGCGAGATATACTTTTAAGCATTCACCGTAATTCAAGTTTATAAGTAGTTTGTTTTGATTTCATCAACACGCAGCGGGTTAGTGACTACGGGACCGACATATCCAGAAACTGTATATACGTGATCATATGTTTCATCGCACTCCATAACGTAATTACGCATCGACGGCTGCTAGCAGCTACTCCAGACGTCTCGCTGTGCGGAACGTGCGTGAGTTTTCACGCGTGTCCCACCCCCCACGTACAAGCTCTGACTATACATGACGAGCCACAACCGATGTGCGACCACGCAATACAGCGCATCCCACCCCCCGCGTATATATATACTACACACTGTGATTCCACGGAGCAGTCTGGATGACAAGGATATGGCCTTGTTTCACCGCGGTGTTGTTCTAAATCGCCCCCGCGCGTAAGAATTAATACCTGTATACGTAGTTCTCACGAGCGGGCGGGCACGCTACGTCATGAGGTGTGCTGAGATAGAGAGAGGGAAGGAGGGAGGAAGGGAGGGAGAGGGAGGAGGGAAGCGAAGGAGAGAGGGAGGAGGGGAAGGGAAGAGGAGAGATAGAGAGAAAGAGAGAGCGAGAGAGCCTGAGAGAGAGAAAGAGCGTGCTGAAGAGAGAGAGAGAGAAGAGGAGAGAGAGAGAGATGAGTAGAGAGTGAGAGAGAGAGAGGAGAGAGCTGAGATGAGAAGAGAGAGAGAGCGATGAGAGAGCTTGAAAGAGAGCAGAAGAAAAAGACGAGAGCTGAGAGAGAGAAGAGAGATAGAGAGTAGAGGATAGAGAGTGAAAGAGACGAAGCGTGAGAGAGAGTGCTGAGAAGAGAGTGTGCGCGCGGCAAGAGCAGAGAAGAGCTGGAAAGAGACAGAGAAAGGAAAGAGAGAGAGCGCGCTCGGACGCACCCGTCCGCAGCAAGAGACGTTCGTTTCATTGGAGTAATATATGCTGCGTTGCAGACTGATTGAGTCTGTATGGATCGGATCTTCTAAAACGTGCGAGAATTCGGGTTGTAAGCGCGCTGATGTCTGCTGATGAACGTGGAGGATATAGCCTACACGGCATCAACACCGGTAGGTGGCCACTGGGAAGGGTGTAGGCACGGCGGGGGGCGCGCGTAGCGGCACCGGTACACAGACAGCACGGCACGTGCGCAACGCACACCACACATACACCCACGAGTGGGGGCGGCACGCACGTACGCATCACATTCACACACACACACGGGCACACACACCACACACACTAGGCACAGCACACACACACAGCATTACAGCACACATCACACAGACACACATACCAGCAGCACACACGACACACACGCCCCACCTACACACACACACGCACACCCACGCACCACGCGGCTGCCACGCGCACAGGCGTGCACTGCACGCACGAGAAGAAGAGAGAGAGAAGTTCGCGGTTTACAAATATATTACACGCTACTTATCGTGACACACATCTATAGTCCGCGCGCATGCGCGCGCGCGTATACAAGGCATCCTGCCGGAGACGACGCGACCAGACTATTGACGCTATAGAGAGAAAGAGAGAGAGAGAGAAGAGAGAGGAGAGAGAGAGAGCGAGAGATGCGAGAGAGAGCAGATAGAGTAGACGAAAGAGATATAGAGATAGAGAACGAGAGAGAGAGAGAGAGACAGAGAGAACGAGAGAGAGAGACGAGAGAGAAGAGGAGACAGACGAAGAGAGAGAGAGAGAGAGAGATGAGAGAGAGAGAAAGAGAGAGAGAGAGACAAAAGAGGATTAGAGAGAGAAAGAGAGAGAGAGAGAGAGGAGAGAGAGATAGAGAGAGAGATAGGAGAGGGCAGCGACGGAAGTAGAGATGGAAAGAAACTGAAAGAGAGAGAGAGAGAGAGAGAGAGAGAGAGAGAGAGAGAATTGTGAGCCTGTATAATACAATCGGGGGTACTGCCTTAGAAAGCTGGCTGGTCACTTGTCACAACTAGTTGTGTGTGGCATGGCTATAGCCATCTAGTGAGTGCTCGCTCGCGAGCCGCCCTGCTTTCACTTTTCTCATTGTAACAGTTCTACTAACAGCGGAGGGGGATAACGTGAATCACGCGTGTGTGGTCGTTCGATCAGTCCACCATTAAACGCGTGGCGGGGTCTGTACAGCCGCTGCAATTAATAGAGAGGGAGGGAGAGAGAGAGAGAAAGGGAGAGGGAGGGAGGGAGAGAGAGAGTGAGAGAGCGAGAGAGATAGAGTGAGAAAGAAGGTGAGAGTGAGAGAGGGAGAGGGAGAGAGAGACAGAAGATTAGACAGGCAGACAGACACACACAGAGACAGACAGAAGACCGACAGAGGGATAGCGGGAGAGGGAAGCTATCGAGTAGGAGAAGCGAGAAAGCGAGAGAGAACGCGATAGAGAAAGTGAGAGAGAGAAAGAGAGAGCAAGAGAGAGCAAGAAAGAGAGAGAGAGAGAGAGAGAGCAAGAGGAGGGAGAGACGCAAGAGGAGGCGAGAGAGAGAGAGAGAGAGAGAGAGAGAGAGAGAGAAATAGAGGGCGAGAGAGAGAGAGAGAGACAGACAGACAGACGGTGAATGTATTATGTGATAACTTTGATAAATCACGCTACCATAGAGATCCTCTACACAGGTGGGTACTCGACCTTACGTCTAGCACCAGTAACTATAAGAGTACACCGTACAATCCCCAAGTACTGTCTCTTACTCGTGCGCGACGAAGCAACTCTTAAGTAAAGAATGCAGATAGTATTGAAATCCGTTTTGAGTCTTGAGGAAATGAAACTTGACAATGACTGGATTGAGTGGAATGTAAGGATTACTGATATTATCCATGTTGAGTGGTTGAATGTGTTTATAAGGTATGTCCGGGACATGAGTACAGGGGGGGGGGCTACACTAAACCGACCTTCGCGGGACTATACGCGGAAAAATAGTTGACGTCATGATATCATCATCTGCTTCTTCAAGCTCTATAACTCCCTCAAGAGCTTGATTGCATAATAGAACATTTGATCTTCGTTCCTCTATAGCGCGTTGCTGCCAGTATATATATATATTATATATATATATATATATATATATATAATATACATATATATATTGTACTTCGTCTTACGCAACGTAAGGCTCGCCTTCTTCAGAATTCAGCCCGAAGTTTGCATTCACATCGTGGCAATTATAGAAAGTTTTAGGAGAAGCAGAGCGAAGCACTAGCGCACGCAGGCCCCCCCCCCCGGGCTTGGTCGCGCTACCTCTGCGATAATAGGTCTGGTACACCAAGCCACGGTGTGTCCGCACAACAGCGGGCGTCAGGTGATACGAGCTCCGGAGACGAGGGTGGCCGAAGATGCGAGGCAAACGGGAGTCTTTCACTCTCGAACACACAGAAGAGCCCGTCGCTAAAACGTGTGAGAACGCCGGCGACACGGGCTTAGCGTCTAAGCGAGGGAAGGCCACTGACGGTGTGTTTTCTCACAGCTAGCAGCGTAATCTCCCAGCTGACCTTATTTCCGCTCCGGTTAGACGCGGAAACGAAAGACGTCTTTAATTACGCGGCAAAGTGTTAGTAGAGGCACCGTGCAGTGCGCCTGGATGATCAGGTGATGGCTGGTGGATGCATGGTGCGGTAGCGCTTAATGCTGCGCGAGCGCAGGACCGCATGCTGAGATGCGGCGTCGGTATGCAGAGATGTTCATGGAACAATGGAGGTTTGGCGATCAATTCCGTCGAGGCGTCGGCGAGACCGCGGGAATGCATGCGGTCGGTGGACGCCATATGTAAACGCCGTTTATATCGCCTACCCGCGTTCATATTCATTGCTGTCACATTCGCGTAAACAAGCGACGTGCCACGGACTGTTGTGACAGCGTCGGTATCAACACCCGGACCTCTTAAAGAGTGATGAGCATCTCGACTCTATTGTAGTAGAGACACATACTGTTGGGAGAGGCGCGATACGTGAAAAAACATGAACCACAGCGGTTCGATCTCAAAGAAAAAAGATTTTCGAAAACACGTATTGGGATTCCAACCTTCGTTTTCTTACTCTAATATTGTCTTTGTATAAAAAAATTAGTAAGTGTGTGTGTGTGTGTCGTGCGTGCGTGCGTGCGTGCCCGTGTGTGTGCGTGCTTGTGTGTGGTGTGTGTGTGTGTGTGTGCGTGCGTGCGTGCGTGCGTTGCGTGCGTGCGTGCGTGCGTGTGCTGCGTGCTTGTGTGTGTGATGTGTGTGTGGCGTGTGCGTGCGTGGCGCGCGTGTGTGTGCGTGCTGTGTTGTGTGTGTGTCTGTGCGTGCGTCGTTCGTGCGTGCGTGCGTGTGTGCGTCTTGTGTGTGTGTGTGTGTGCGTGCGTGCGTGCGTGCGTTCGTGCGTGCGTGCGTGCGTGCGTGCGTGCGTGCGTGGCGTGCGTGCGTGCGTGTGTGTGTGTTGTGGTGTGTGTGTGCGTGTGTGTGTGTGTATGTGTCGCGCGCCAGTCGGTGTGTGTGTGTGTGCGTCGTGTGTGTTGTGTGTGTGTGTGTGTGTATGTGTGTGTGTGGTGTATGTGTGTGTGTATGTGTGTGTGTGTGTGTGTGTGTGTGTGTGTGTGTGTGCGTCTGTATGTGTGTGTATGTGTGTGTTGTGTGTGTGTGTGTATGTTGTGTGGTGGTGTGTGTGTATGTTGTATGTGTGTGGTGTTGTATGTATGTGTGTGTGTGTGTGTGTGTGCGTCTGTGTGTGCGCGGTGTGTGTGTGCGTGTGTGTGTGCGTCTGTGTGTGCGCCGCGTGTGTGTGTGCCGTGAGTGATGTGTGTGTATGGTGTGTAGTGGTGTGTGTGTGTGTGTGTGTGTGTTGTGTGTGTATGTGTGTGTGTTGTGTGTGTGTGTGTGCGTCGTGTGTGTGTGCGTGTGCGTGTGTGTGTGTGTGTGTGTGTGTAGTGTGTGTGTGTCTGTGTGTGTGTGTGTGTGTGTGTGTGTGTGTGTGTGTGTGTCGTGTGTGTGTGTGTGTGTGTGTGTGTGTGTGTGTGTGTGTGCTGTGTGTGTGTGGTCGTGGTGTGTTTGTGTGTATGTGTGTGCGCGCGCGTTCTAACGTTGAATGGCTACAGGCTACTGAGCGACTGAATTGGTCAAACAGCAATTACAGAAGCGATGAATTTGGTTATAGGGCGCATGCAGTGCGTGACCTTGTGCGTGTTAGCTGCATGGGAGGTGCCTGCAGCGAGCGGTAACTTAGAACCGTTAACGTTACAAGATGGATGACTGACACGTGACTGACGGGTCACGACTTGCTGTCTCATTTCTCACGTCTCCGCTTCTCACACAACCCGTAGTATGTAAATTCCAGTCCAGTCGCAATATCTCACATAACGAGTTACATCACAATGTCGGGGCGAAAGTCTTTCTATAAATCTTTTAGATTTTTTTAGATTTTTTCTAGGAATTGGTTTTTTGCTCGATGTATTTTTCGGTTATATGTGCCGTGATTTTAAGCACACGTCGTTGTTACTAATATAGTTATTATTACAGCGTTATATAATACTCATCTGTGTTCCTATGACGACATTTTGAAACGCGTACTAAGCTTAAACGTATTTCACTCTAGAGCGGCTTGGCGATTTGCTTCTTGATCGCAGATAATTCTTCTCGAGCGCTCTATACCCTCCCGCTAACCTGCCTGTCCGCTGGTATTAGCACAGATCTGCAGCAGCTGTCACAGATACTCTATTGCGGCAGGTCGTCCGTTACGGCACGGCCGCGGGCGTAAAGGCAGTTGATTTCGGCTCTCTCTCTCTCTCTCTCTCTCTCAGCTCGGAATGCTATGTTTTAATGATCGGCTGGTTCACCTTGGATATAGACAGCAGGCTCGCGGGGGGGGGGACCCCGCTACGCACTTTGAAGCTGCGAGTAGTCGTGATGTATTGGTCTTAATATTTGTCGTAAAGCAATCACTTGCACTTTTTTTGAAAGAGAGAGAGTGTCTACACAGTGTCCCCGTTTATATCGCAGGATATATATATATATATATATATATATTCGATGTGTACTATTTGTTTAGCGTAACTGCCACTATATTTTCCCTCTCATGTTTACTGAGTGTTTGCTAGTTAATCCTAAAGCTAGCCCTAATCTGTAAGGCGACGAAGCGATAAAAAAAACACTATTTTCGTGTTGCGCGAGTGAAGCGTGTTCGACACCGATGATAGATTTCGCTTTGCTGGTGAGCTGATGTATTGTGTCGGACAATCGTACTACATCTGAAGCGTGGTGACATACAGACCGGGATACCCACGCTTGTCGAGTATCGTTATGATACGTCAGCAGAATGTGGCTGGCACGTGTTCAGGTGCGCTACAGTTATCGTCACATAAAGAATGCGTAAAGCACAGAAAGACCCACTTTTTTCCTACATTTCTCGTCACTTGAAGATAAAAAAAAAAGCGGTGGTTACGCGTAAACCACAGATGTACCCGAATGGCCCCAACTTTCTACATATAAGGAGAACTGCGGCCCAAAGAATCGTAGCTTCTAAGTGGTTTTTAATCGAAGAATCAAGTGCGGGAACAACACCGTGACGAGGGCATTATGAGAGATTCCCTACCCCGCTGAGATATCTTGATAGCTGTCTCGTCTAACACATGTCTATGAATATTCATCTATGGAAGTTTACGTCCCCTCCATCCCCTCCCGTCGCAGCCGCAACCTACGCTACGCAACAAACCGATAATTCTTCTAGCAGCCATCCAAGAACTTACGTAAAGTCGTTGCGTATCAGAACGATACGATCAACTTTTCTAAAATTAGAACTTCGATCAACGCTTGATTGCGAAAGTTCACGCGCGCGCGTGCGCGGGGGGGCCTGGGTTCGTCTGCATACGCGCATGCGCACACCACCCGTCATATCGGTCATAGAGATAGCATCGCGTGGCGGGCTGTGGCCGAGTGTGGGTCATCCACGCACACGCCCCCCCCCGTCGAAACGGTGACGCGCGCCATGACGCAACAGCCGACGCATAACCATGACGACGACGAAGACTGGTTGGTTAACTCCTGGGGCGCTGCGTCGCGTGAGCCCAGCCAATCGCGTTAATTTCAATTATTTTATGCTGCGACTCAGGCGGCCTCTATTAATTTAATCTACGTTTGATAGCCGTTTGATAATTTACTACACTCTTTTTTATATGCGCTGACGTGTGCCATCGCGTGCGATTCAGCCCGTGTTACACGCCTCACGTGAGTTTATATATAACACCCCGGAGCAGCAGGCGCCTGCGGTAGTGTAGAACAACGCGTGGGCGGTGGAGTGGTGAAGGAGTTACTTGCTATTCATCTCTGCTGCTATCGGATGAACTCATCTAACTAGAACTCACTAGAATTCACCATTTGACACGGGCCGCAAATTATGGCTATTCGTGCCAAGATGATGTTTAAGATGTTGATCTATTAAGTTAATGGTGAGATAGGCGTTAAGTGATCCGCTCGGAAACCTGTTTCATCCGCTTTCGTTCATCCGCTGAACAAAACAAGATTAATAGCTTAGCAGCGATGGGATGGCTTGCTTATTGCGCTCTGCCACCGTGTTCTCACCGCTCGACGCATCTTTATAATATAGACTCTAAATGGAGGAGCGAGTGGAGGGAGGTTAATGTCTTTTAAACATTTAGCATATTATACTTTGCTGTTATTTTTAAAAAATTGCTCCTCGATGACACCTGTGTGACCTTACACGTGCTACTGCACAGACCGCCTTCAAAACCTCTTTGTTTGTGTTGGCGTTTTTTTTCGCGCTGTTTATTGGCGGAAATCGGCTGCTAAGTACAAATTGTCAGCGTCGCTGACCCTCCGAAGGCTTTTATTAACTCACAACCACCTTGGCAACTGTTAAAAAAATCTCCTCGGTAATTGGTAGGTTTGGGTCCGCTATCCTTGGCTCTGGGGGAGGAAACCACAATTTGTTTAACGCTAGCTTGCATGCGCGAACGCCTGTGGGTGGATTTACTCCCGCGAGCAGGTGCTGTCACATTGTCCTGCTAGCGGGGTGTCGCGCTCCGTCCTCGCGTCACGCTCTGATGTCCCCGCGCGCGTGTCACATCTTTACACCTGAAGCTGCTGCTCCGCTCCGCTCGCTACTCCCCCTGTTATCCACCCCGACGCCTCACGAAGCGACGAGCTTATATATATACTTATCCGTTTGAATTCACTCTAGCGGACCAACGATCGTCACTCGCTCGAAAGAAACTGGACTCGTTCGTATAATCTCTGACCATGAAAATCGCGGCTAGCATTAAGCTGCTGCTGCTGCTGCTGCTGCTGCTGCTGCTGCTGCTGCTGCTGCTTCTGCTGGTGGTGGTGCTGCTGCTGCTGCTGCTGGTGGTGGTGCTGCTGCTGCTGCTGCTGCTGCTGCTGCTGCTGGTGGTGGTGCTGGTGACGTTGACGGGTGGCTGGGGGCAGGTCGGTGGGCT
>NW_014577172.1:313369-330656 GCF_000485595.1 Priapulus caudatus | reverse complement strand
GCATTAAGCTGCTGCTGCTGCTGCTGCTGCTGCTGCTGCTGCTGCTGCTGCTGCTTCTGCTGGTGCTGGTGACGTTGACGGGTGGCTGGGGGCAGGTCGGTGGGCTTTGGTTATTGTCGACACGGATATGTCATAATAGTTTATACGATATGTCACCAATGATAATGGCCGGCAGGATTGATATCGCAATGATATATTTACACCAACTACGTTACTGACACACATCGTACGCATGCAGTCCTGCATTCGTTCGCTTCGTATAATTGATTCTCGCGTGACGATGTATAGGAGGTAACGGGTTAAGGCTCGCGATAATTTATGCAAAAATGTTTATACCTGGTGCACTGTTACGACACACGCGTCTGTCGGGACACGAGCGTTTATGGCTACCCGTTTTAACATAACCTTAAATTTGTTCCAATTATAAATTCGACTGCGCTTTTCAAAATGCCAATCATGTCATTCAGGGTGACACGTACGACAGGGACCATCCAAGTGTAATTTATACAGTCCGTCCTAAATGGAAAACGTGCAGACGACACTTGTGTTCAAGGCAATCCTAACCGTAAAGCCTGCTTCGGTCTCACTGAAATTCCTCAAGGATGTTAAATTTTAATGAATTTTTGCTGCGCTGTTGTACACCCGGGCAGTATCTCTATATCTTTACTTCGGCTGGTCGTAGATACACGCTCCCTAACGTGGAATTACCATGACGTTAATGTGGAAGCAGTAAATTATTCCACATCCGCTTGAAAGGTTGACCAGTGGCTAGTTGTCGGTTTCCGTCATATGGCTACTGCCGATGTCGGCCACTAGTCCATTGTGTGTGCGCGGGAAAGCACCTGTGCATATACGCGTGCACAATCATCGCTACCCGCCGAAGACAAATATGAACTAGAATTCGTGAATAGTCGTTCTTACCTGTTGCGCGAGCGCTGACCCTGTTTCCTTATTCTCTGGTGAGGTCTTCCGTTTCCTCTCCCTCTCTCTCTCTCTCTCTCTTCTCTCTTCTCTCTCGGCTTCGTGTATATATCCAAAGTCCGATCACATGGACTGCCTGCTATTCGTAGTTAGGCTAGTATCAGCGTAGTCTACGATCTATAGTTCAGGTCCACTGTGACGTCCCGTTATATCTCGCCTGCTGCACCGCTCGCTAAGCTGAGCCCGTGTGTGGCACGCCGTCCCGCCGGCCCACGTAATAAGTTCGTCGCTCACGCAATAGGCGGAGCCAGCGTCGAGGGAACCCGTGCAGAACTAATGCGTAGGGATACGAGGGGGCGTAGCGTTTGTCCGTGCCTCACAGTCACGCAGCAACACCACGGCGTCTCGCGCTATTTTTATTGGAAAGTGAAAACGTTTCGGCAAAGGACGTTTAGAACAAGATAAACTTTGTAGGCACGAACGATCGGTGGGTGTATCGGGGGGTAGAGGAAGGGGGGGGACGTGGAGTGCAGACACAGACGGTGGCGTGCGGGACACACGAACGCACCCCGGACAGAAGCTTTTGTCGTGACCCGGTTTTCGCGATTTTCGCAAATAGTTGCAAATCGTGTTGACTTGAGTAGGCAAAAAAATACCGACCGATTGTAAGGGCTTGTATACGAGCCGTTAGAGTGCGTACTAAAACGGCCCACAATCGATATAGGATGGGGAAGAGATCGTGTTGCCGCTACTTCGCAGATTCCGCGCCTTCTATTCTACTATATCGGTAGAAATTGTTGAGTGAGAAAACTTTAGGCGGATGGAACGGCCAATAATATAATATAATTGGATTAATATAATAAGATAAATGGCTTTTGTTTAGGAGAGAAAAGAAAGAGAGAGAAACAAGAGAGAAGATAATTGAGCAAAAGAAACCGACGGACAGACAGACAGATAGACAAACAGACAAATAGACAAACAGACAAACAGGAAGACAGTCAGACAGATCGACAGACAGAGATACAGACAGATGGGAAGATATTCGTGGCGATATGAAGAGTGAAGGGGAGAGTCAGTTAGTAGGGTCTATTTAAGCCTGAGGGCAATATCAGATCCACGAGGCAGCGGCCTTCTCAGATACCATCTTACCTGTAGCCATCAACTGGGAACATATATATAGATGTCTATGTTGCTAGCTTCGCCCTCTGCAACTGTGATTATAAACCCTAACCACATACCTTAATTCGTATTTGATAGCGGACACGCCTGTAACAAATATGAGGGCGATCGTAGGGCGCTGCCAGTCTAGATAATTTACATATATGGGACATTGATTGGTAAAATTGAATATAGAAATGGTATATACTTTCGTTCCCGTGTGCAGCATGCCTCAGGGATTGGCTCTGGGAATCAGGGCTGTACATGGGTGGGTATAGTCCGCCCAATTGCAAGAATGTGCTCTTTTCTTTTCGCAGGGTGGGACCGTGTGTACGTGTAGCGTCAGTGCTCTTGAGATACAGGGCTGGAACAATATTTGCCACGACACGCGTGGCCGCTTTCTAGAGAAGTGTGGTCACCACAACACAGATATTGGTCACTGCGGTTACCAAAGGGGAGAAAGCGAACGGCGCATGCGTTGAGGAAATAATGACTATAATAAAATGTCATATAGCTTTGTCATTAAGCTTGGTTTGGTAAGCTAGCGAAGCGCGCGCTCTTAGCCACTAAAGAATTACAGTGTCATGTCTTATATATAGGATCATGTATTTATATATATATAAGGTTAAAAATATTATCCATTGCGGAAATGAAACTTGCTTACTATATCCCGTTTGTCTCGCAATGGGTGGTCCAAAAGATAATAGAATAACACGCGTGTTAGACGAACAATAGTGTTCTTCTATTATCTTTTGGACCACCCATTGCGAGACAAACGGGATATAGTAAGCAAGTATTTATATATATATAACATAATGAACATCCTGAACATCCCGCTTGACATAGTCTGTCATATTTCGCTTATACGATGATTTTATTTCGAATAAAATATATATATGCGACATATATAGTCATTTTATACGAACACCATCTGGATCGACATCACATCTCAGAAAATTTAGCAGTCTATATATAGTTATAAATACGTCAGTGACTAAGATATAAACTATTTTTCTACGATTTTGTTTTACTCCAGTCCTTCCAACTAAAAGTTTTTAATATAAAAATGGGAAGGATGATAACATATATTGGAGTAGAGCTAAATGAAAGCTATTCCATCGTTCTATGTTCCTAATGGTATTTTGATTTGTTTATTCGCACCATGACTGCCTTGTGCTATTGCTAATAAAAAAAAATTCAGCTACACTTTGCGCACAAACAAAGCAGTTGATAAAATAATAAAAATAATTTTTTATTAACAATGACGGCAAACATCTTGATGCACAGACCAACACAGAAGCTTATGAATATCACGTGAATCACGTGATCTCAACATCCGGCAACATTTCGTAGAAAATACAGACTAATTTTTTCCGCTAGTTAACAGAGGGCGTTTGTAGTTAGCGTGGCTTGTATAATAACATCGCTTGCAGCAGTTACAGTTCGAAATTCACGTCTTTCGAAAACCTTGAAATTTCGAACTAATTACGCAGGCGATAGAGGGCGTTGAGCGTTCGACTATAATAACCATGTACGACGTTGAAGACAACAACCAACAATGTCCGCCAATCACACACACACACACACTCACGCACAGACGCACGCTTTTCCCCTCTGATTTCTTCTACAAATCGGTTCGAATACTCTTTATTATTGTATCAATTGGGTCAGCATTGCCATCCATAGCTGGAATGCGCGTTTTTACGATGCTGGGCAGAAAACCCCGCGTAACGGGAAAACCTTGGGTGTGCGCTGTTGATATATGGACGCGATTTTATAGGTCAGACTTGGTGGGGCCGACAACAGATCGGTTGAGGGCTTTCAGACAAGAGCATACTAATACCATACGTAACTATTGTCTAACATAGCTGCCACCAGTATGATCGCTCGAGGTGGATGAATGTGTCTCACATTAGATCTTATACGTTTTCTCTGATATTACCTTTCACGTCACGCGCGAGTTAACGACGTGTAGCCAGGACATTTTTATTGCGCGAAGAATGACTTTGGTTTTTGGGACGTCAAAACTGGATTGCTTGCGTGAGTTCGTGGTTCTATACATGCATTCAATCTTCAACCTGATTGAAAGTTGCGTAGATTTGCTTTAACGGTTTCTCGGTCATTATGGTGTAAAATTCGCTCCCTATACATACGTAATATTCGGTCGGCCGAGCATCAAACTAAAACGTTGTCACGCATACGCCTACACAGAAAATACCGTTTATCATATAAAAAAAATCACAAGTAAACGCAATTCACAGATTCATGATTCACAGCATCTCACGGACATCGCGCTTCTAAATCATCGCTAATTACATCTATTTCCTGGCTAATTACATCTATTTCCTTGCTAATTACACGCGAATATTTCATCAACAACTCGCACATGTGATGCAAATAATTGAAATTATGTAAATAGCTCTAAATATGGCCTTCGTATTGCAATTAACAACAAATAATTATGCTTACATCATCTCTAGGGTATCCTGTGTCGGGAAGGATTATTTATAAAAACACTTGGATTATTACTTGGTGCGAACGAATATAAGACGACATTTATATTGTATCTAGATATCGCAAGGAATGCGATACAAATAAAGAATCCTTGAATAATAAGCACAATAATAATAAATATCTAATATATTCGGGGCTCATATAATCGGTATGATAATACAACACGAGTTTTACGTTCGTAGAAAAGGGGGGTTCGGTCGGATTTATGTGGGATCTATATAACTTCGTGAACAGTAATGCTATTAGCTGGTGTTCCACGTCGTAAACGCATTGACACTGACTCCGTTAAGCAAACCGTGAAATATGACGGCTGGGAAACACACCCCTTATATATATATTTCATATAGCGCACCGTGCGCGTTTCCCATCGCAGCGTGACAGATACCATGACTCTCCTCTGTCCTTGCCATACAGATTCCGCACATCAATATGTACGATACCCACCCAATAAAAACCGCGCTCGGTATATGTCCGATGCATCTTAATGACCATACGTACGTATACGTTCGAGTTTCCACTATAACAACACTAACTCTATGCAGGCAGGCTATTTCGCACTCCGGTTTAGCATAAGAAAACGCGCGTAACGGGACGGCTACAACTAGACCGTGAAGGATGGAGAAGGAGTTACACACGATAGGCAAGGCTGACTGACGTTCCCAGCTATGTATGTGTATTGAGGAAAAAATCAAAAACCGCATTTGATGAGGATGGATCGGGCGGGAGGGGGAGGGGGGGTTGATTTGCCCGTGCGCACGCTCGCTGCACAATAAGTAGAATTCTCGAATGGCCTCAACCGGCACATTTACCTCCTAGTTTCCGCGCCTGAAAAGGCGAGCTTTTCATTGTAGCATTAAAATGGGCGTTTCAAACCCGATGATTAGCATGGATTTCTGCACAATATGTAATACGATACGCGCTTTTAGGCGATATCAAACTAGATCAACCGATGGAGTGGGTGTGTGTTACGTCACCTCGCGTTAACAAGCCTAAAGCAGCAGCAGCCGCAGCAGTAGTAACCAGTATAACACTGTTTCTCGGTAAACATCGTTGCACGTAATTCGCACACAAGTTCTAATTCGATTAAAACTGCATTTAGAATTTGTCGGAGAGCTAAGAGAGACAAGTTTAATTAGATTAGCTTGCGTTCTTCTTTATTCTCCTACACCGGTCTGAGAGCTTTATGCAGAAACGATTGCACGAACAATCGTATTACTGACTTCCAGACAGTAAATCTAAGACGAATTAACTCCGTCACCCGTTCTTAGGTATGCGATACATTCGTGCGGCGAACCGCCGCCTTGGCTCCCTGTCCACCCTGGCAGAGTGTGCACTACTGACCCCAATGAGCACATTACAGCCGCGTATGTCCCACAAAGGCTAATGAATGACCCAGATGCTATTAATCCGAGTGTGAAACGAGGCACCCCCTTATTTTACCTGTCTCCCGGATTGCGGCAGTTCGTGTGAACGTAATAGCTACTTGTTGGGCGTGAAGGACCTAATTAGACGCAGCGTACGTGTGTGTATGTGTGTGTGTGTGTGTGTGTGTGTGGGTGTGTGTGTGTGTGTGTGTGTGTGTGTAATAATTAGCATATCGTTATAAGAGGCCTAGGCATTGATACTCATACCAGTCGGTGTCCGGAATGAAAGCGGCCGGAGGCAGGGATTATTCAGCAAGTCAGCCGACAGGGCAGTAATGGGATGCAGTTATTAAATTAAGGCAACTAGTGCGCTAACTATTATCTGACATCTGATTGTGTACTGGTTGCTACGCCACGCAGCGTACGGATGATTACCCGTGGTATATGAAGACGGTGGTTTCTACCCCGTCTGTTGCGCCCTCGCTCGAGTTCCGCCCTGGCACGAGCGAAGAAATAATACATAGCCGACGCCAAACATGCATCCACAGATTTAAGCGCAGCATTGATATAAGTTATTAAGTCTACAACCGGAAGACTAAACTAATATTTATTTACACATGAAGTTAGTTTACAAGTTACTGCAAAGAAAACCCACACCGGAAAGCGGCGGCGATATTGCAAAGGAACTGGCCTATTCGCCGGCATTAGCCATGCGCCTCCTCCAACACGTACAGCACATCAATCGGCATCCGCACTCCATCTCTCTTTCTACCCACGCCCACAGACACAAAGCATATCTCACCCCTCCGCAGCGCATCCGGACGCACGCATGCCACCAGCCACACACAACATACGCAACGGCGCATCACGCACCCTACAGACATACAAACATACGCACGGCGCACCCACAGCCCCACCGCCGCACGTCCGCCCTACCCGCCGCTCACATGCACGATCCACACGATCTACTCCGACACAGTCTCTAAATCTTTCTCTCTCTCTCTCTCCATCTCTTCCTCCCTCGTCCCCTCTCGCCCACCACTACCCTCCCACACACACACACACACTACTCCTCTCCTCGCCACTATTATCCACCACACACACACACACACACACACACATCGGCCTCCTCCTCACCGCTCACGTCAGCACACGTCTCACTGAGCGCGAGCACACACAGTCATCTACTACACTTCACCCGCAAACATCGAGGACACTATGCGACACAAGCAGCGACATTCACTGAAATTCGCGGTCCACAGGATTTCATTCCCACTACACAACGAGTTCTCGATCCACCACAAAACGCTGGACCCACACACGGTCGAAAGTCGACCTGAGGTCACTACATCATGGTTAACATAATTCAGCGGCACAGGCCACCACGATCAGTCACACCCAGTAGACACTACAGCGAGAACATCAATCACCACAAAACTGAACAGCACCGAACCAAAAACACACAAGCGCAGCGCTAGAAGACAACACACACACACCACACACACGCACAGACCACACACATACACACACGACTACACACAGCCGGCCCACAACCGTGTTCACCCATCAACAAGACAGATTTTTGCAAGTCTGTTGATAACACATCATTTTTGGGGCAATAGTAATTTACAAATAAAATGTGGCCGCACGCACGACAGACAGAGGTTAGACGAGCGGCACGCGCACGCAGTTACACGAGCCAGAGAAATCACCACCCACCGCGCGGCCATGCGCCAAGCACCACACCACACACTACCAACAGTCTCAAAACATTCAACAATTTTCATGCTCTCGTTCGAACACACACACCAGCACAACAAAAGTACTATCGCAGTGAAAACCAGCAAACACACGCGGCGTCCAGTATTTCATGACAACACACACCACACACACACACACACACACACACACGAACACGCACACAGCACAGCAACATATATATATATATTCATTTATTTTATATATCCGCGGAAACGACGTAGCGCGTCGAATTTATTTACGCAATAATAAGTCTAATGAAGTCGCGCCGACATGTAATACTACGATCATATGAAAGATCCGCTTTTCTTGGACGCACGTTATCGCCATCTAAAAAAATGTAATCATCTAATTCGCGCTAACCTTCCCAGTGACAAATAAGCGCGAAAATCGCAGCTAGGGATTACATAATCTAATTTTCTCTTGATATAATTAAAAGAATTTGAGGTCTAATAAAGCTGCAGAGGATGGCGCGCGATAAAATACAATCATGATTTGACCAAATATTGTCTCTTAAGTGTACATGAGTTTTAACACAGTGTTACATTTCTTAATTCGCTTTAATCAGAGCTGGGCCCCGGATCCATCTCTCTCTCCTCTCTCTGCTATCTCTCATCTCGCTCTCTCTCTTCTCTCAATGCATCTCTCTTTTTCTCTCTCGTCTCCGGCTCGTCAGCTCTCGCTCTCTCTCTCTCTCTCTCTCTCTCTCTCTCTCCTTCTCCTCGTTCTTCTTCCTCTTTTCTCCATCTAATTCGTCTGTAATAATATCTAATATCGCTAAATAAGTTCGCACGTAATCGCGTAATAATATCTAATTCGCGCTAATCTCAATCTTTATATCCTCGCTTTTAATAATATCTAATTCTTCCGCATAATTCAATATCTGTATATTCCGCTAATAATATCTAATATTCCCTAAAATATCTAATTCGCTAAAATCATCTAATCGCTAATAATATCTTAATTCGCTAAGTCATTAATCGTAATCTCGGCTAATAATATCTAATTCTGCGTAATAATATCTAATTCGCTAAATAATATCTTACACTTCGCTTAATATATATCTTAATGTCGCTAATGATATCTATTCGCTAATAATATCTCTAATTCGCTAATAATATCTTAATTCGCCTAATGAATATCGAACTTCGCTAATAATATCTAATTCGCTAATTAACTACCTATTCGGCTACCCATAATATCTAATTCGGCGTAAAAGACTAATTCGCCCCGTAATATAATATCTAATTCGGCTAATAATATCTAATCCCCGCTAAATTAATCATTCCTAATTCGCTATATAGTCTAATTCGCTAATAATATCTAATTCGGCATTAATAATGATCTAATTCGCAGTAATAATCATCTAATTTCCTCGGCCCTAATCCTCACCACTACTTGCTCCATACTTCATCGCTAAATAATGATCCTACCATTCGCTAATATATCTCCTCTATCACTTCCTTCGTCCTAATAATATCTAATCTCGCTAATAATATCAATCGCACATAATATGCTAATCGCTAGATGAATATCCTAATTCGCTAATTAACTCTCTAATTCGCTAATAATATCTAATTCGCTAATCATATCTATTCGCTCATGAATATCTAATCGCTATAATAAGATATCTAACTCTGTCGCTCCTAATAATATCTAATTCGCTAAAGATAATCTAATTCGCGTAATAATGATCTAATCGCTAATAATATCTAATTCGCGAAGGATAATATGCTAATTCTCGTTCTAATTAATATGCGCCTAATTCGCTAATTAATATCTAATTCCTAATAGATCACGTCTAATCGCTAATAATATCTAATTCGCTACATAAATATCTCTAATTCGCTAAATAATATTCTAATTCGCTAATGAATATCTAATTCGCAATTAATATCTAATTCGGCGAATGAGAGGATCTAATTCGCTGAATAATACTCTAATTCGCTAATAATATCCTAATTCGCTAAATAAATATCTAATTCGCTAATAATATCTAATTCGGCTAATAATAATCTTAATTGTCGCTAAATAATATCTTACACTTCGGCTAATAATATTCTAGATCGGCTAATAATATTCTAATTCGCCTAAAATAATATGCTAATATCGCTAATGAATATGCTTAATGTCGGCTAATAATATCTGAGGATCGCCGGCATAATGAATAGCTATATTCCCGCTAATCAATTCATCTAATTCGCTAATGAATATGCTAATTCGGCTAATAATATCGTAATTCGCTAATAATTCCATCTAATTCGCATAATTTTTAAATATCTAATTCGGCTAATAATATCTAATTCCGCTAATAATATGCTAATTCGCTAATAATATCTAATATCGCTAATAATTATAATTCGGGCTAGATAATATCTAATTCGGCGTAATAATCATCTAAATTCGGCTACCTCCCAGCATCTCCTATGGTTAATGTTTACTTGTTACTGGATGACTACTCGCATGTACTGAAAAGTTTTAAAAAATGAGGGAAATCTCATACTGACTTAACCTTCCAATAATAGCCTTAATAAATTAAAGTCTAACGACGCAAAACTATTTATTATCATCTGTTGTTAGTTATAAACCTACGGCGCAATGATTGCATTGTTAATTACGCTGGATTAGAGAATGCGCTCCAAGACGTACACACAGTCGCTCCACGGGCCACAGATCACAAACATAGCCATCCTCCTCCCTCTCCCGCGCACACGCGACGCCCTCAGACACAAACATCCTACGCAGCTGGCGCACACGCTCGGTCTCGTCTCTCTCCACGCCCACAGACTAACAACAACCACAGCGACGAACGCAACGCCCACAGACACATATGACATACCCGCACCGCGCACAATAGACGCACGCCCACAGACACAACATACGTCACGCGTCACGGTACGCACCGCCCAACAGAGCACAAACATACGCACGCGCGACAAGTACGCAACGCGTCTGCCTGCTATTAGACACTACTCCTAAACATTACCCGCTCCGCTTCCCGTGCTCCTTTCCTCCTCGTGTCTCACACTTTCATCCTCCCCGGCACGACGCCACGCCCACAGAACACAAACATACGTCACGCGCAGCACAGCCACGCCCACAGACACAAACATACGCACGCGCAACACGCACCAGCCCAGCAGACGCACAAACATACGCACGCGCACACGGCCACGCCCACAAGACACAAAACATACGCGACGCGCAACACGCACGCCCACAGACACAAAAACATATCGCGCACGCCGCACGATGCACGCACGCCCACAAGACACTAAACATACCGCACTGCGCACACGCACCCCACAGACACAAACATACGCACGCGCATCAACTCAGCGCACGCCCACACGACACAAACATAGCGCACGCGCCACAGACGCACGCCGCACAGACCGGCACACATACCGCACGGCGCAACACGCACTGCCCACAGACCAAACATATCACGGCACGCCGCACCAACGCAAATGCACCACAGACACAAACATATCGCACGCAGCACACGGCAACGCCACAGACACAAACATAACCGCACAGCGCACGAGACGGCAACGCGCTCGGGCCACGCCCACAGACACAACATACGCGCGCACAACGCAGCGCCCACAGGACCAAACGATCCGCACAGCGCACACGCCACGCCCAGCAGCGCACAACATACGGCACGCGCACAACGCACGCCCACAGACACAAACATACGCAGCGCGAACACGCAACGCCACAGGACACAAACCAATAACGCACGCCGCACACGCACGCCACACAGACACAAACATACGCACGCGCACAGCAACGCAACGCGCCACAGATCACAAACATACGCCACGCGCACACCACGCCTCCAGACACAAAACACTACGTCACGCGCACACGCACGCCGCCCCCCCCAACAAAAAAGTGAACGGAAAACAAACCAAAAAACCAATCAGCGCACGCGCACGAACGCCAGCGCCCGACAGACACACAGAACATACGCACGGCCGCACGGACGCAACGCACACCAGACACATTAACATACGCCACGCGCACGACGCTCAACGTGCGTTACCACGGCCCAACAGACACAAACATACCACGCGCCACACGCACGCCCGACAGACACAAACATACGCACGCGCACTAGCACGCCCTATCTAGACACAAACATACGCACTGCGGCACGACGCAGGCGCCACAAGACACTCAACATACGCACGCCCTCCAGCGCAGTCCCATCAGACCGAACGCCCACAGACACAAACATAGCGCACGCCACACGCGCGAGCGCCCAGCAGACACAAAACGTACGCACGCGCACACGCAACGCCCACAGACACAAAACATACGCACGCGCATCGACGCACGCCCAAGACAGCTTCCACAAACATACGCACGCCCACACGCACGCCAGAGAGCACAAAACATACCGCCACTCGCGCATCCACAACACGCACACAGTCCATCCCACGCAGCGCAACAGGCCTACACACACACACACACGATCCGGCCAAACACACACACACACACACACACACACACAATTCATCTCACACACACCCACACCACACATACACACATGCACAAACACACGCGCGCAGACAGCACACACACACTATCACGGTACACCCACACCACACAACACACACACACACACACACACACACACACACGACAGCTTCTCCTTCCACACATACACACACTTCAACCATCACGCGCGCAGAGCAGACACATCACACCACACACACACACACACTGCTCACACACACATTCACACACGCGGCACACAGCACACACGCGCCATTATTCATCTTTATTTTATATGCGCAGGAAACGACGCGTAGCGGCGATTCCGATTATTTACTTATCTCCAGATAAGTTCATCTAATTCGCCCTTAATTACCATAATTCCTACATTCGCTAATAATATCTAATTTCGCTAAAATATCTAATCGCCCTAATAATATACTAATTCGCTGATATGAAATATCTAATCGTTAATAATAGCTAATGCCGCATAATAATATGCTAATTTCGCTAATGAATTATCTAATCCGCTTAATAAATATCTACACCTTCGCTCTAATAATATCTTAATCATCGCTCAATAATATCTTAATTCGCTAATTAATCCATCTAGATTCGCTAATAATATCAATTCGCTTAACTAATATCTAATTTCGGCTATATAATTATCTAATCTTCTCGCGCTTCTATAATTCACTAATTTCGCTAATAATAATAATTCTAATTCGCTTAAGTAAATTTAATGTCGTGCTAATATATATCTTAATATCGTTAAATTAATCAATCTTAATTCGCTAATATAATTATCGTAATTCAGCCTAATGAATTATCTAATTCGGCTAACTAATATTCTATTCCGCTAATAATATCTATCATTCGTATATAATACTAATTCTGCTAATAATATCTAAATTCTGGTCTTCCAATTAATATCTTAATTTCGCTAATAATATTTCTAATTCGCTAATCATACCCTAATTTCGCTTAATATTAGTCTAAATTCGCTAAAATTAATTATCTTAATTTATTCGCTTAATAATGATTACTAATTCGCTAATAATTATCTATATATTGCCTAATAATGATCTAATTCGCTAATCAATATCTAAATTCGCCTAAATAATATCTATATTTCGCTATAATATCTAATTCGCTAAAGATATCGTAATTCGCTAAATAATATCTAATTCGCTAATAATATCTAATTCCGCTAATCAATATCTAATTCGCTAATAATATCTATATTCGCTATAATAATCTAATTCGCTAATAATTATTTCTAATTCGCTAATAATATCGGGGGTAATTTCGCTAATGATATATCTAATTCGCTAATACATATCGTAATTCGCTAATAATATCTAATTCAGCATAATAATATCTAATTCGCTAAATTAATTATCTAATTCGCTAATAATATCTGAATTTCGCTAATAATATCTATTCGGCATAATAATATCTAATTCGCAATAGATGATCTAATTCGCTAATAATATCTAAATTCGGCTAATAATATCTAAATCTCGCTAATAATATCTAAATTCGCATAATAATATCTAATTCGCTAATCAATATCTAATTCGGCTAATGAATATCTAATTCGCTATAACTATCTAATTCGCTTAAATAATATTAATCGCTAATAAGATATCTAATTCGGGCATAATAATATCGTAATTCGCTATAATATCTAATTCGCTAATTGAATATCTAATTCGCTAAATATCTAATTCGCTAATAATTAATCTAATTCGCTAATAATATCTAATTCGCTACATAATATAATTCGCTAATAATATCATAATTCGCAGTAATGAAAATTGATCTAATGTCGCTAAATAATATCTAAATTCGCTTAATAATATCTAATTCGGCTAAAATATCTAATTCGCTAATAATATCGTAATTCGCTAAATAAATATCTAATTCGCTAATAATATCTAATTCGCTAATAATATCTAATTCGGCATAATAATATCTAATTCGCTAATAATATCTAATTCGCTAATAATGACCTTTAAATTTTCGCTTAAAATTAAAAAATAAAATTCCTAATTCGCTAATAATATCTAATTCGCTAATAATATCTAATTCGCTAATAGATATCTAATTCGCTAATAATATCTATCGCGTAATAATATCAATTCCTAATAATATCTAATTCGCTAAATAATTCTAATTCGTAATAATATCTAATTCGCCTAATAATATCTAATTCGCTAATAATAATCTAATTCGCTAAATAAGTATTATTCGCCAATAATAATATCTAATTCGCGTAATAAATCTAATTCGCTAATAATCATCTAATTCGCTAATAATGATCTAAATTTCGCTAATAATATCTAATTTCGCTACAAAATATCTAATTTCGGCTAAAATCTAATTCGGCTGAATAATATGCTAATTGCTATAATATCTAATTCGCAATAATATCTAATTCGCTAATATATCTAATTCGCGTTAATAATATCTAATTCGCTAATAAATATTAAGAATTCCGCTAATAATGATCTAATTCGCTAATAGATATCTAAATTCGCATTAATAATATCTAATTCGCTAATAATATCTAATTCGCAATAATAAAATATGCTAATTCGGCTAATAATATATAATTCGGCTATTAATATCTAATTCGCTAAATAATTCTAATTCGCGTAAAATATCGTAATTCGCTAAATAAATATCTAGATTCGGCTAATGAATATCTAAATTCCTAATAATATCTAATATTCGCGTAATAAATATCTAATTCGCTAATAATATCTAATCGCTAATAATATCTAATTCGCTAATTAATCAATCTAGATTCCGTAATAATACTAATTCGCTAATAATATCTAATTCGCTATAATATCTAATTCGCTAATAATATCTATTCGCTAATATATCTAATTCGCTAAGAAATAATCTATTTCCGTAATAAACTAATTCGCTATAATATCTAATTCGCTAATAAAATCTAATTCGGCCATAATATATCTATTCGGCTAATAATATCTAATTCGGCTAATTAATATCTATGGCTAATAATATTAATTCGCTAATAAATCTAATTCGCTTAATAATATCTAATTCGCTGTAATAAATATCTATTCGGCTATTAATATCTAATTCGGCTAATAATATCTAATTCGGCTATAATATCTAATTCGCTAAATAATATCTAATTCGCTAATCAATATCTAATTCGTCTAATAATAGCTAATTCGCTAATATCTCTAATTCGCTAATAATATCGTAATTCGCTAATAATATCTAATTCCGCTAATAATATCTAATTCGCTAATAATATCTAATTCGCAATAATATCTAATTCGGCTAATTAATATCTAATTCGCTAATAAATATCTAAATCGCTAATAATATCTAATTCGCTGTAATAATATCTAATCGCTAATAATATCTAAATCGGCTAATAATATCCTAATTCGGCGTAATAATATCTTAATTCGCTAGATATTAAATTCGCCTAATAATATCTAATTCGCTAATAATATCTAATTCGCTAAATAATATCTAATTTCGCTATGAACTAATATATATTCGCTAATAATATCTAATTCGCTAATAATATCTAATTTCGTAATAATATCTAATTCGCCTAATATATCTAAATTCGCGTCCTAAAAATCTAATTCGCATAATAATATCTAATCTCGCTAATTAATACTAATTCGCTAACTAATCATCTTAATTCCGTAACTAATCATCTAATTCGCTAATTAATCATCTATTCGCTAATAAATCTAATTCGCTAATAATATGCTAAATTCGCTAATAATATCTAAATTCGCTAATAATATCTAATTCGCTAATAATATCTAATTCGCTAATAATATCATAATTCGCTAATAATCCTAATTCGCTATATAATATCTATATTCGCTAATAATATTCTAAATTCGGCTAATATATATCTAATTCGCTAATAATATCTAATTCGCTTAATAATATCTAATTCCTAATAATATCTAATTCGCTAATAATCTAAATTCGCTAATAATATTCTAATTCCGCATAATAATATCTAATTCGCTAAATAATATCTAAATTCGCTAAAATACTAATTCGCTTAAATCATATCTAATTCCGCTAATAAATCTAATTCGCGTAATAAGATCTAATTCGCGTAATTAATATCTAATTCGCTATAATATCTCAATTCGCTATAATATCTAATTCGCTAATAATATCTAATTTCGCTAATAATATCATAAATTCGGTCAATAATAATCATCCTAATCCTAGATAATATCTAATTCGCTAATAATATCTAATTCGCTAATAATAGATCTAATTCGCTAATAAATATGGCTAAATTCGCTAATAAATCTAATTCGCGTAATAATTATCTAATTCGCATTAATAATGATCTAAATTCGGCTAATAATATCTCAATTCGCTAATAATATCTAATTCGCTAATAATATCTAATTCGCTAATAATATCTAATTCGGCTAATAATATCTAATTTCGCTAATAATTCTAATTCGCTAATATATCTAATTCGCTAATAAATGCTAATTCGCTACTAATATCTAATTCCGCTATTATATGCTAATTCGGCTAATATATATCTAATTCGCGTAAATAGTATCTAATTCGCTAATAATATCTAATTCCGCCTAATAATATCTAATTCGGCTAATAATATCTAATTCGCTAATAATATCTATTATTCCGGCTAATAATATCTAATTCGCTAATTAATATCGTAATTCGCTCATAATGATCTAATTCGCTAATAATATCTAATTCGCTATACATATGCTAATTCGCTATAATATCTAATTCGCTAAATAATATCTAATTCGCTAATAATAATCTAATCGCTAATAATTATCTATTCGCATAAATCATATATCTAATTCGCTAATAATACTAATTGCTATAATAATCTAATTCGCTAGTAATAATCATCTAATTCGCATTTAAAATAATATCTAATTCGCTAACCACCATCTTTCTGTTAATGTTTACTTGTTACTGTGATACTTTACTCCGATGTACTGAAAAGTTTTAAGCAAATGAGAATTCATCTGACTTAACCTTCTCCATCC
>NW_014577172.1:310715-313344 GCF_000485595.1 Priapulus caudatus | reverse complement strand
ATGTGGTCGGTGCGCTTGCGTGTGTTGGTGTGGTGGGTTTGCGTGTGCGGGCGTGCTTGGTGTTGTTGTTGTGTGTGTGTGGGCGCCGCGTGTGGTTGTGTGTGGTTGTGTGCGCGGTGTTGTGTGTAGTGTGTGTGTGTTGTTGTGTGTGTGCGTGCGTGTGTGGTGGTGTGTGGTGTGTGCGCGGCGCGCGCGTGTGTTGTTGTGGTGTGCTGTGGCGCGTGTGCTGTGGAGTGGTGTGTGTGTTGGGGTGTGTCGCGTGCGTGTGGTGTGTGGTGTGTGTGTGCGTGTGTGGTGGGTGTGGTGCGGCGGTGGTGTGTGTGTGGTTTGCTGGGGTGTGGTGCGTGGTGTTGTGTGTGGGTGTGTGTGTGGTGGTGTCGTGGTGCGGCGTGTGGTGTGGGTCTAATTGTGTGTGTGCAAGTGAGTGGTGGGTTGTGTTCGTTGTGGGTCAAGGGGGTGCAAGTGATGTGTGGTGGTGGTTGCGGCCAGTGCGTGTGTGTGGTGGTGCGTCAAGTATGTGTGTGTGTGGTGTTTGCAAGGTGTATGTGTCGTGTGGCAAGCTGTGGGTGATGTGTGTGGTGTGGTTGGTAGTGTTTGCATAGGGTATGTGGTGGCAAGTGGGTGGGGTGTGTGTGTTGCTGTCGTGTGTGTGTGTGTGTGTGTGTGTGTTGTAGTGGTTTGGTAAAGAGAGAGTGATGAGACAGGCCGCCCAGCCACGAAAGTCGTATAGACGTGTCATATGGATGTGATGCACTCGTCTCGCCAAAACCGCTTCTTTCTAAAGTGGCGACAGTCGGTTCCTATAGTTACCTGCGGGTTTGATGTCCGATAAACGCTCTCGATTCTAAGCCTTCTGCCGCTTTTTCATCGTCTTCCGTGCACGTATACCTGCCGAAATAGTAAGGCACGTTCCGGAATCCGCGATCCGTCATTTTTAACAGTGTATAGTAATTATATATCAAGGTAATAATATGGAAGGAGATGTGTACGATAATAATCAAGTATGATAATGATAGCGTAATAGTATAATAGATTCCAATAAAACTCGGCCCATGCATATTCGTGAGGCTAGCATTGATACTCTCCGTGCCGTAGCGAGGCAGGGATTATAGCAGTCACCGACGCAGTATGGGATGCATATTAATTAAGCAACTTGCCTAACTATATCTGAGCATCTGAGTGTGTACTGGTGTACGCCCGCAGCGTAGATGTAACCTGGATATGAAGACGTTGTTCTACCCCGTCTGTTGGCGCCTCGCTCGAGTTCCGCTTGCACGAGCGAGAAATAATAATAGCCGACGTATAAAATTAACGGTATTAAATTATA
This sequence comes from Priapulus caudatus, assembly GCF_000485595.1. Taxonomy (NCBI): domain Eukaryota; kingdom Metazoa; phylum Priapulida; class Priapulimorpha; order Priapulimorphida; family Priapulidae; genus Priapulus; species Priapulus caudatus. Next base: position 312,017 of record NW_014577172.1, on the reverse strand, counting down.
AGTCTAACGGAGCAAAACTATTTATTACACTGTGTTAGTTATAAATCCCACGGCGCATATGAATGGCAACTTATGGCTGTGAGTAGAATGCGTCCTCGCAAAGCGTACACACACGGACGCTCCACAGACACAAACATACGCACGCGCACTCGCACGATTTCCGTCAAATTAGCTTTCATCTACTCTTTTTAATTGCCATTACGTATTTAACTAATATCATTTGTGTGACCCTGGTATATTCATCATCGACATTTTCATACTCGTTAATCAAGGCATGAGCAAATTATTATATTATAATCGTGTCTTTCCCACAATGATATACTCCTCATGAGACGTGTTTAATAGTTCAAATCTACGGCTGTTAAACTTGTTATTGCAGACGACAATCATCGCTTCCCGAAACCGACAGATACACATCGCTCCCAAATATTGTGGTTAAGATTCGTTTAATATATTTGACCCACATGTCATGTCTACGGCCGACGTCTGTCAGCTTAATCGTCTGCTGACCTCACCTCTCGATCGCGCACACGCTCCTAATAGCATCCCGCCTTGCCGCCACGTCGTTGATAAAATCTTGACGCTTGCGTAACGCTGCAAAGATTAGAGCTACAGAGTATTCTCTCGCTGTCCCGCCATCGCTCGTGCGCTTCTTTGTGCAGAGGCAGCGGGGCGGGTTCGAATGTTGAGATAATTATAGAGATTATCTGGTCATTGTTTCGCGTCGGATCTAGTGCCGGAGATAGATGGTTATGTCTATTCGTATACTGGAGCGCGTCTGTAGGTTGTATTCACGTGACCAGATTCTATCGTCTGTATATGAAGGTCGGTTGGGTGGGTGACACACGCCTGGGCATGTGTGTAGGATACGTGTACATGCTTGGATGGTAGATAGAGAGAGAGAGAGAGAGCGAGAGAGAGAGCGAGAGCGAGAGCGAGAACGAGAGAGAGAAAGAGAGAGAAAGAGAGAGCGCGAGAGAGAGAGAAAGAGAGAGAGAGAGCGAGAGAGAGAGAGAGAGAGAGAGAGAGAGAGAGAGCGCGCACGAGAGAGGAATAGAGAACGGGAGAGAGCGCGAGCGAGAGAGTGAGAATGAGAGAGAGGAAGAGAGAGAGAGAGAGAAAGAGAGAAAGAGAGAAGGAGAGAGAGAGAGCAACGACAGGAGCCAAAAAGTACGACATTGAGGTGCAAAACGAGATTAGAGAGAAAGAGAGAAATAAAAGTTAATAGGGCGGGAGAAAGCGTTAGCGTGGGAAAGGGTAGCGAAAGAGAGCGAGAGAGAGAGAGAGCGAGAGATAGAGAGA
>NW_014577172.1:306556-308158 GCF_000485595.1 Priapulus caudatus | reverse complement strand
GCATCAGAATAATTATCTAATTTATGAATAAATTACTTCGCGACCCCCAAGAAAGATTACTAATTATCTCGGTCGTTCATTTTTGTGAGACTGGGCTTGTCTATTTTAAACATCTAAGGTTGTTTAACCCGAGTAAGATAGTTAAAGGGTTATCTTAACTTCGTGCAATCTGATGTGCACTGCGCTTACCATCCAGTCTCTTCGTATACAAGCATTTACCATTAACCGGCGAAACGTGTACTTCGTTTTGGCGTGTGCAGAATTCAAATCATAGCCATCACCATCGTTATACTCTACTTCTACTTCTTCTTCATCTTCTTCTTCGTCTTCTTCTTCTCTCCTTCTTCTTCCTCTCCTTCTTCATCTTCGTCTTCTTCTTGATCATCATCATCATCTTCCCCATCAACAACAACAACGTCAACATCAACTATCAACTATCAACATCAAGCGGAGTGGCTGACTCGAAGACTGTATAGTCAATTCGCCCTCCCTCGCTGTACTTATTTAAAAAAACTTGTTGTGATATATGTAAAAATGTAATATACTTGAAAGCGTAAATAAATTCTAAAATCTAAAAAAAAAAATCTAAAATCAACAACACCAACGGCAACAAAATTTGGTAGTTTTCAAACATATGACCAGGAGTAGATAATAGATAGGGAATTGGGAATAATAGATAATAGACAATTATAATATAGATAATTTCTACTATAATAGATAATAGACAATCCCCTAGATAATAGGGAATCCCTATTATCTACTCCTGATATCACGAAGAAAAGAACTTAACGATATTATGAACAAAATTTGGTAGTTTTCAAACATATGACCAGGAGTAGATAATAGATAGGGAATTGGGAATAATAGATAATAGATAATTATAATATAGATAATTTCTACTATAATAGAAAATAGAAAATCCCCTAGATAATAGGCAATCCCTATTATCTACTCCTGATATGACGAAGAAAAGAACTTAACGATTACGGGAATCTGCCTTTAATGTCTGATATGTTAACCAACAATATCTTTGCTATTAGTACCTATGGCTAATACGTAATAATCATAAGTTCATAGGCGGCCAAGCATAACTGCATAGAAAGCGGAAACCCTTACACTTGCGTTAACATTCCGTTTCTTCTCAGTTAGACTGAGAGCGCGCATCTCGTTGCTATATAGGCCTCACCCCCTTGCTTTGATACTTTGCTATATTTTAGTAGGCTGCTCAGTATGTTAGCACTTCAAGCGTCAAACAAGGGCGCGGCGCCATCTAGCGGTCGTACTTTTGCGCTTCTCATGCGCATAATACTCTCTCGTGAACTTTTCGTTGAATATAATCGCAATCAGAAAAATTCCTAAACTCCGCTGGGCAAAATTATGTCAACGAAACTTTCTTTCATTCCGGAAAACGCGCAGGAAATTTCTTCGACTTTCAGATACTTTTCCGTAACGAAATGTCAAATTATTCCAACACGACCAATTGCAGTGAACGAACTCACTGCGGACGACGAAGATATTATTATGAAATAGAAAGATATATAGATTCAGGAGTTAATGAGACAAATTAATTAAAAAGACAATTTGTCTCATTAACTCCTGATA
>NW_014577172.1:299943-303275 GCF_000485595.1 Priapulus caudatus | reverse complement strand
TGTGTGTGTGTGTGTGTGTGTGTGTGTGTGTGTGCGTGTGTGTGTGTGTGTGTGTGTGTGTGTGTCGCTTTGCAGTGTGATAAGATCAAGAGCGTATTATGAAGGCTTTCTTTATACGCTCTTGATATGATGTCCATTTTCGTTTTTTGATATAGTTTATAAATATACGGCTTTGATTTCGCTGAAGCAATTACAAAATAAAAAAATTGCGTCTTCCATGGCAATTCTATACGTGAATATGCCTCAGTATCGCAATCTCTCACTTGAAACGATGAGGAACGTAGATCAATTTAACACGCTCGCGCTTGAAGCATGTAAAGATCCATAGAAAGTTTTCCCGTTTGAAACAATGGCGTTCGAAAACAAAGCTACTAGCTTTTCCACGGGAAACCCCGTGAAACCGAGTTTATTTCAGCGCGCATCGAACATGTGGGGAAAACGCGTGAATAGTACACGCTTAGGAGTCTCTCTCATACACGCGTTTATTTGCATAGCAATTCCGTCAGCAATCACTAGACTGGCTCCGTAATTCGCTGAGAATCAATGACCACATAATTACTCCTTCATGAAATACCACACAGTCCTTAAGTGTCAGTCTACGCCATCATTCTAGCAACGAATCTATATACAACGTTTCCCAATTACTGTTGCAGCCAGTAGAAGACAGCCAATCTACATACAAGACACGCCGACACACACCGGAGGTATGCTTCCATAATTATACCAACAGCCTATCTATCTATCCATAATTATACCAACAGCCTTCCATCTATACGCGAACCACACACGCGTTTCGTCCTCGCTAACCCCGTGATTACGGCTGCTATAGCGACGCCATGCACTACAAGTGCTGGTAACGAGCGACACACCGACCTGTGATGCCACGTCACATTGCCCCGCGGATCCTATTCATTCAGGGACGGATGTCTGTATATATATATATATATCTGTAAGTTGTAGATGGAACACGGGCCCACGCATGCACACAGCACTACAACCCCGACAACCCCACAACCAATGCACGCACACACGCACGCACGCACGAATACACACGCACGCACATACACACAAACACGCACGCACGCACACGCACATACACAAACACTAAACTCCCACACCCAACACAAACGCACGCACGCACACGCACATACACAAACACTAAACTCCCACACCCAACACAAACGCACGCACGCACACGCACGTGGCGCGCGTGTGCTATATAGGTAGAAGAGAGGGGGCAGTTGTTCTCCTTGACATAACTAGTTATTCTGACACTGTATTTCATCGGAATAATCGCGAGGCTTTCGCTTACCGCTGCATCTATTCTTCCTAAAGCTTTCGCCTCTTACATCGACACGAGCGGGTAACGGCAAATTACCCGTCCGTCCGATACGCCGCCTACCACTTATTACTAGGTGCGACCTGTGATCAGGCCAGCAGCATGTAGGTGCAGTCAGGCGCCGTGCTAATTCAGCTGGTGTTATTGCCGGTGCGGTGCACCGCGTAACGACCCTGTCAATACGCGCGGGGGAAGGGGCTGAGCGAGACAGACGCCGGCACATCACACGTTCACGCGTGGATAACAACCTTAAAACTAGAACTGGCCGCAATCCGTGGTATATATTATATATATATTTATATATACTATATATATATATATATATATATATAATACATAAGTACATATATATACATACATACATTACAGTAGTGGTCGGCGATAATATGACTGTAATAATATAAATATATACCAGCGCTAATAATTGACCAAATTATCATTTTTTGTTTTTATCTGTTATTATAGTTATGTTTGTCATTATTTAACTCCCTGATAATATACGTATATATATAATATATATATTATATATTATATATATATATACATATATAATTTATATATATTATAGTATATATATATATATATAATAATATATATATATATATAGTATATATACAGCAATTACCGTCGCTGAATTGGAATTAGGATCCGCGGGGCAGACGGTGGTGACGTTGGACATCACAGGTCGGCTGTGTCCGCTCGTTACCAGCAGCTGTAGTGGCATGGCGCGCTATAGCAGGCCGCTTAATCAACGGGGGCTGTAGCGCAGGACGAAACGCCGGCTGTGTGCTTTGTTTCGCGAATAGAGATGGTAGGCTGTTGGTTTATAATTATGCGGGATAGATCAGATCAGGCTGTTGGATATAATTAATGGAAGATACCTCCGGTGTGCTGTCGGCGTGTCTCTGTATGTAGCGATTGGGCTGTCTTCTACTGGCCTGCCAACAGGTAATTGGGGAAACGGTCTGTATTATAGCATTCGTTGGCATAGGAATGATGGCGTAGACTGACACTTAGGACCTTGTGTGGTATTTCTATGAAGCGGTAATTATGTCGGTCCGGATTGCATTCTCAGCGAATTACGGAGCCAGTCCTAGTGATTGCCCTGACGGCATGCTAATGCAAATAAAACGCGGTGGATGCAGAGGAGACTACCTAAGGCGTGTACTAATTCACGCGTGTTGCCCCACACCTGATTCGTATGCGCGCTAGAAATAAATCGCGGTTTCACGGGCGTTTCCACGTGGAAAAAGCTAGTAAGCTTCTGGTTTTATCGAACGCGGCGTCTGTGATCATACGTGGGAAGACTTTCCTAATTGCGATCTGGTATACATGCTTCAAGCGCGAGCCGTTATGTTAAATTAAGATCTTTACGGTGTGCCTTCATCGTGTTCAACGTTGAACGACGTCTGCGCATCACTGACGGCATCCATTCACGTATACGACCATCTGTCCATCGGCACAGACGCAATCCTCTCTGTTCTGACTTCTTGTAACTCTGTCTCAGGCGACCAAGTCACCAGCCGTAGTACCTTTATACAAACACCGTCCCACTATCCAAAAAAACGACAACAGTGGACATAGCATACTCAAGAGCGTACTAAAGAAGCAGGCCCTTCATAAATTACCCGCTTCCTTGACTCTTCATTCACACTGGCAAAGCGACACACACACACGAACACACACACACATCGACACAGCGCACACACACACACACACACCGACAAAGCACACACACCACTCACGGACCCCCGCGACACACATCGACACACTACACACAGCACGATGCACACACATCAAACACGCACAGCAGCACAGCACACACAGCACCACACACACACGGTACACCGCACGGTACGCACGTCACGACCCGGGCACACGCACACGCACACGCCACACACGAACATCACACACACACCACACAACACACACATACACACACACACGACACACGCAGCACTCACACAAAGATCACACAGACTCCGTTGGGGAG
>NW_014577172.1:290256-299918 GCF_000485595.1 Priapulus caudatus | reverse complement strand
ACACACACACACACACACACACACACACACACACACACACACACACACACACACACACACACACACACACACACACACACACACACACACACTATATATATATATATATATATATATATGTGCGGAATTCGCAGACACTGGCATGTCCGGACGAGATGTACGATCATGTACCTGAGGCTGACAACTCGCAAACTTACTCATTTCAGTTGGCACGGTAGAAATACTGCGTCACAACTCACATCGCAATGCGGTCGCAGATCCATCCACGCTCGGAGAAGACGATACCAATGCATCATCTGCTAGATGTGTAACGTCATCTTCGACAGCTCTTCAGGTGGCGTGCGTTGTCATGGTGATGGTTATCAATATATTGTTTCCTGTAGCGTTTCCCTCGAGTTCGCATGTACTTACGATTTCATAGGTGTAGTTGATGTAAGATAGCCAAGGTTTTGCGTATCAATATTATAGTGGTCGGTTCGACGAATGCGCGCTGATAGACACAATGCTGTAACATAGGGTGTCGGGATATTTCTTTCGTTTATTCATCTTTGGTTACAGCTCTTTGATTCACAATATTCGTTCACAATAGTCGTTCACAGTTACGAACTCCGTTCACCCTTGAAAACAGATTTAATAGACCACAGCGCGTCTCCTCGGCTATATTAAATCGTCGTCCTAAGCTATAACAAGTAAACTCTGGTGTAACTACATGTCTAGACATGACACGTAGCTGCCTATACGTAGCTGCACTCACGTCAAAGCACGGAGGCCAAAAAGAAGCCAGTGACCAACCCGTGGCGAGCAGCCTACTCTCGTGTTGTCACTCTACCGGACAACGCCAGCTATCGGCCGACATTATCAAAACAATTTTAAACATTATCAAAAAACAAACAAACGTTTGGCCGTTACAAATATCGTTTATAAACCTAATTAAATATAAGTGTGCCAACCCGTATCTTATTAAAGCGAGTTTTCACATGCAGCCATGTGATGTTGCACAATCATGTGTCACATTAAGTCCTGTACGACGTATATAAAGAGTGATTTCTTGCATGCGACATGGTTAAAGTGAGGAAACGTTTTTTTGCGAAATGATTTATTAATTATCGATTATCATGTGTCTGTATCGAGTCCGATGTTCATAGATTTACATCCGGAGCACCCCGTGATATCACCACACAAATCACGTATTATTGCTGGGATATTTCTCGTCAGCGTTTAGCAGTTGCGTTGATAACTACTATTTTAAAGTCTAATTTATTTTAAACTCGATACAGGCTTCGTTTCATATCATAAGTTTGTGTGTATATGATTGTGTATTGAATGACAGTAAGTAAGTGTGTGTGCGCGGGGAAGTGATCTTTGTCATGTGAATTATGACTTATACGTTTTTATATTATTAAAAAAAGTTATAGCTGGTGGTGAGAGGAAGAATTATTATCCCGATCATATGCCCCTCTTAAAATATTATTTTACGCTGCCTGCATAGAGATACAATAGACAAATAATTTGTAAAAAACAAGTATATTTATTCTATAGTCCTAACTATGTATATCAACAATAAGTAAAGGCTCGATTGGTTTTGGTTGAAACTTCGTCTATACATTTCACTCTTTTACCAATCATTTACAATTGCGGTATCTGTGCATGTATAGTAAGTATTAAGGTAACATCTATTAATAGAAAAAGTTTGTCTTACTTATGTACGATATTACAAAGAGTTAATAATTATGAAAGAGCATTGTTAGTCCTTGATTTTATATGCCCAATATTCAATCAACAAAGCTGTACAGTAGGTAGTATGCCATGTAATGTATACATGGGGTCATACTTCAATGGGGCATGCATGCCGGTTTAATACATTTACCGATGCGATATGACGCATTAGTCGATGATGAACCATCACATAATCAAAACAAAAAACCAACTAAACCTTAAACCTGTAACAACCGTAGAATATAACGACCGAGAGTCGTTGAGAATTAAGGTATTGAGAGACCTCGAGTACTCAGCCGCGTGGACGGTTGGAATCACTGCACCACAACTTAGCTATACGTCGAGATAAGACAGAGACAAGTCGAAGGGCAATATACTCCTTGGGTGCGGTTGCTACGAGACACCAGCAGCGCAGCCGACGGAGATATATCACGTGATTATACAGTCGTCATCTAAGCAGCTATAAATGCTGCCTGAAGTAAGCTGCCAACGCTAACTGGAACATCATTACAATTCACGACACCTCTCCTGCCACGCTATATTTCGCTGCAGGTTATCTTAAGTTAAAGACGATACGATTATAAACGCATGAACAATATTATTGGCACACGAAATGCAGTGTAGCTCGTATAGCTAGAGAACGCGTGCATGCGTTCTGCACATGATTCACTTGTATATACAGACAGACAAGCGTCGCTACCTTGATGGACCATACCTCTCATTAAGCTATCATTAATAAGCTTCATAATTAATATATATATATATATATATCTGCTAATTACGCGCAGAATATGGGCAACATTTTAAATCGAAAAAAATCAGTATATCACGCACACATGATCTACATGTTACACACGGCTGTACAATTCAGGGGAAGTTGAGAGAAGAATGAGAGTAGATTAATGTGTCAATCACAAATACACGTCAGCACATGTTATACAGAAACTAGATATAGCCAAATACTAATCTATAGGGAGATATAGTTATATAGGTACATATAACTGTAAAGATACATCCAGGAGTAGCGTAATTAACAAAGTAATTATTAATAATTATTATTTCTTTATCAAGAATTACTTAATTATTAATAAATAAATTGATTAATTGATGTAATTTTTTAAATTTATTTGTAATAAATAAAAACATTACTTCATTAATTAAGTAATTAATTAATTAAATATTAACTACGTAGTTATTATGCTACTCCTGATACCTCGTATGTACGTATGTACGTATATATATATATATAGATAGTTAGAACTGCGGGCCATCCTTGTATGTCTCTGTGTCGGCGGCTGGCGTGCGAGCTCTCTGCTTGAGAAGTTTGGCGACGTTTGGCACAAACATACAGCCGACAATGAAGGCAGCTATCAGTGTCACGACCACCTGTATGGCGACGTCCTCCGCCGTGGGCACCGCCAGGTAGACGGGCACCCAGACGACGTCGACGACGGCCACGCATGCGCAGACGATCATTATTCGAAAGCCCTCGCCGTAGTGAAACGTAAAGTGGCGCAACCTGACGGTCGCCGCAAGAGTTACGGCGTGTAACGCGAATCCGTACCACATGAACCCGACCAGCGATCGTCTCGTGTGTGCGCAGCGCCACCTACCGTCGACGCTGGTCGCGCGCGGCGGGTCCAGCGCCAGCCAGGCGACGACAGAGATGAGTTCCCCCGCTACGAGCGCTGCCGTCGCTAGCAGCTGGCTGCGGGCGCCCGTGAATGACACACCACTGCCGGACACAATGCCGTAACGAGCGAGTCTGTTGATACGCAGCGTCTTCACGAGCAGTACTGCGAAGACAGCCGTGTAGGAGAAGCTGAACAGGAAACGACGGAATCCGCAGCTAGCCGACGTCGGCGAGTAGAAGAACGGTACTGCGGCTGCGCACAGAGCGATGACGGAGAGCAGCAGCAACGTCGCCAGCGTCAGCGACGTGTCGCGCACGAGCGGCAGGTGGCCGTAGATGAAGTGCAACAGCAGCAGCGCGAGGCTGACGCCGGCGAGAACGATGACGATGAGCATGAACACTGTCGCCCATGCGCGGCTGAAGCCCCAGAAGGTGGCGGGAGTGGCGGCATCTTTCGGTACGGGACCACGTGACATGCTGCCGCCGCAGCTCTGGTGAAGCAGCGGCCATGTTTCCACGTCGGTGATGTTCAGCTGTCGACAAAATAAAAATAAAAAATTACATTTTATTGAAGCCTAGCCTTAGCATTTTATTAAGTTTATTGTAGTAAAGATCAATGAACATCCTTAATTAATCTACATATGGAGTAAAATTCTACAACAAGCATTCCAGCTTACTTACTTATAGCACAGAGCGATAAATTCTGTTATATCTGCATATTTGTTTCTCTCTCACGCTCTCTTTCCTCTCCTTCTCTCTCTATATATAAATATATACATATATATATATATGCATACATGTATATATATATATATATATATATATATATATGTATATATATATATGTATATATATATATATATATACACACATATTCCATTACATTACATTATTACCTCTACGACATCTCCACTCGGGTCTCGTGTGAACACGCCGTAAGAATTCTTAAACCCATCTCTGTACATGTCCGCCAGTCCGCGCACGGGAAACGACGCGGCGGCAGTCTTCAGAAACGTAGACGCGTCCACACCGTCGCACGCCGTCGTGCTATTACACAGCCTCAGCATTGTCGCCAGGGCGCGCACCGCCACCATCGTCCACGTGCCGCGTGCATTCTGGGAATTCACAAGCGACATCGTCAGTCTCTCGTCGCCCGTGCACGTCTGCGCATGCGCGTCGTCGTCGCGCAAGCTGCAGCGGAAATAGTCCTGCCACATTTCCGCGATCCAGGGGTCGCTACGATCGCTGTAGCTCAGCGTCGACACGAAGCTGTCGCTGGCCGCTTGCAGCGCCCTCGCGCCGACCGCAATCACGCTCTGATTGGGCGGCAATCTCTCGCCTCGTAACGTCGCCGCGGCGCTGGCGACGCTGTCGCCGACGAAGATCCACAGCGGTCGACATTTCCTCGCCGACGCATGCGCGTCGGCCGCCTGCAGCACGGACGACATCGTTTCCGCTTCCGCTAGAACAAAGACGCCGCTGGTGCCACCGTCGATCATGAGTTGATCCACGGCGCTGTCGTACTGATTGAAGGTGATTTCCACGTGAACTGACACTCCGATATTATGTCGCTCTAATAACACCCTCGCTAGAGTCTCTAGCTGGTCGGAGCGGTCGGGTGTATAAAGCGCGGCGACGTATATCCATTTGAATCGAGAGGCGAGAGCTGCAGTGAACGACAGCAGTGAACTGACGGTCGGCACGAGACGTACGACAGCGCCACCTGCCGGATCCCTGAGGTCGTCGCCGTCGATTGTTACCTGTAGATATGTGACAATTATTATAGATATGTGACAATTGTTTCCTGTAGATATGTGACAATTGTTACCTGTAGATATGTGACAATTGTTACCTGTAGATATGTGACAATTGTTACCTGTAGATATGTGACAATTGTTACCTGTAGATATGTGACAATTGTTACCTGTAGATATGTGACAATTGTTACCTGTACACGTGTGACTGTTGTTACCGATAAAGGTGTGACAATTGTTACATGTACACGTGTGACAATTGTTACCGGTAGTGGTGTGACCATTTTTATCTGTACACGTGTGACAATACCTGTAGATTCAATAGATAGTTATGCATGTTTTCGTCGTTGGCTGTATAAACATTATCAGTGTTAGCTGTATACGTAGATCTACAACAAGTTATCATTTCCGCCAACAAATTATAAAGTGTGGTATTAGATTACTAATAATAATCAGTATTGTTACAATTATTAAACTAAGTGCGCATACCCTAGTTCCTAATACCTAAGTTCACGTCACCCTATTTCCCTTACCAGTGGAACTTTGAGATTTTCAGCTTTGCTAAATTTTTCGGTTGGCACCTTGTCAAGGAAGATCGCATAGCTGTCGCTAGAATGCGCGATTGCTTCACTATACCTGAATATAAAACACTCACTTATAGAATATATCATCGCATAAAACATCGATACCCGCGGCTACAAAGCAGTGACCCGAACACCTAGTATAGGATACCTATAAATATAGGAGAAATCGATTGCTAAATAGTTGAGGATTTACACATAAGGTTAAATGCAGTTTATCTACTAGACCAAGAGAATCCTCTAGATTTCAAAAGTCCTTCAAGATATGATTATATTATGTATATATATATATATAATATATATATATATATATATATATATATATATATAATATGATAATGAATAAAATCCTTTTAAGATATTTTCTTTGATTCTCACACTTACGTTGTCCTAACATACGCGATCAGCAAATAAATTTTCAGTGGCCACAGCGTTGAAATGGTAAAAAAATGAAAGTGATTTCTGATAGCTCCATTAAAGCAACAACGCACACACCCGAAGCAAAAACGCGAAATTTGTATTTCGCAGCGTTTTCGCAGTTCCTGCTCGCGAGCAAGCGCAGCACCAACGCCACCCGACACAGCACAACAGCTGAAGCAAAACATGACAGAAACATCGCAACAAGCCGTTGCACATGACATCCAAAATAGCCATCCAATTGGACATCCAATTTGTGATGTCATGTGATGATTTTTAATGGATATTGATTGGAGAACCCGTCCTGTGGCGTTTCCGCTGTGTAGTCAGAACAATTGAACGCACACATCGCCCCCGAGCAAACGTACGCTCAGGCAGAAAAACACGCTATCCGCGAATCAACCATTGCTGCTGCAGCGAGAACACGCTCAGCTCGCATGTTTTTATGTTTCGTGGAATCCAGCACACAGCTCACGAAACATCGAGCGAAAACATGTTTTGACTCCAACGTTCAGGGTGTTTTGTCCGTTTTGCGTTGTGGCTCCACAATCAAAGCATTGCTCGCAAAGACAACGATAAATTACAAACCCGTCATATGTTCTTCACCATGACTAACTCAACGACATGGGATAACATGAGGGTAATGTACACGCCGTGTGATTGTCAATGCTATGTCATCATAATAGCGCTACTGCAAATATTACCGCTGCAGCATGCTAGCAACACATCCGCTGCGCCCAGCTCACGGTTTTAGGAACATATAGCAGAGACCGCATGCTCTCTCATACTCGCTTCTCTCACTCATCACTTCTCTCCTTTCTCTCTCTGCAAAAGTAGACGAGAGCCAAGGCAAACTCGCGATTTAAGCCTCTCTCTCATCTCTCTCTCTCTGCTCTCATCCTTTCTACCTCTCATCTCCCTCTCACTCTAATTTCTCACCCCCCCCCGCCCCCCCACCCCCCCCGCCCACTACCCCCCCCCCCCCGTCCCGCCCGTGCTTCTCTGTATTTTTCGATCATGTCTCATCACCGTTTGGCTACCTCGCCCCCCTCTCCTGTCGCCTCTCGTCACATCGCTACTTCTCGCCAATCTCTCTCTCCGTCTCTCTCTTTCTGTCTCTATAACGTAGGCTCGCTTCGCACCTCATCCATCATTCTCTCGGTCGCCTTCTGGCCCCTCTTTCTCATCGCATGTCCATGCAAAGGCTGTGCGTTGCTAGAAAACCGAAGTGAAAACATCGCAGCACTGTTACGCAGGCGTACGTTATCCCTCGTTATATAGAGCATCAGTGATCGCGCTTAACAGCAACTCGCTAACTCCTAACAGCACTCCTAATCTCCTAAAGGCACCCATAACTCCTAACACATCTCCTAATCTCCTAACAGCACTACCTAGCCCGAACTCCTAACAGCACATCCATAACTCCTAACAGCACTCAACTCCTACAAGCACTCCTAAACTCTCCCTAACACTCCAAACAGCACTGCACTAATCTAACAGCACTCCTAACTCCTAACAGCACATCCTAACTCCTAACAGCACTCTAACTCGCTAACAGCACTCCTAATCTCCTAATCAGCACTCCATAACTCTAACAGCACTCCTAATCCTAAACAGCACTCCTAACTCCTAACAGCACTCCTAACATCCTAACAGCACTCTCAACTCCTAACAGGCGAAACTCCTAACTCCTAAAAGCACATCCTAACTCCTACAGGTCACTCCTAACTCGCTAACAGCACGTCCTAACTCGCCTAAGCAGCACTCCATAACTCCATTAACCACTCCTAACTGCCTAAGCAGCACTCCATAAACTGCCTAACAGCACTCCTAACTCCTGAACAGGCACTAACTAACTCCTAAACAGCACTCCATAACTCCCATAACAAGCAACTCCTAAACTCCTACACAGCACTCACTAAAAACCTCCTAACACTCCCATAACAGCACTCCTGAACTGCCTATACAGCAGCCACTAACATCCTAACAGCACTACCTAACGTCCATAACAGCAAAACTCCTACTTCCTAACAGACAGCTCCTAACTCCTACAGCACTCACTAACATCCTAACAGCAGCTTCCCTAACTCCTAACAGCACTCCTAACTCCTAACAGGGGCACTCCTAACTCCTACAGCACTCCTAACTCCATAAGCAAGCACTCCTAACTCCTAACAGCACTCGCTAACTTCCATAAACAGCACTCCTAAACTCCTAACAGCAACTCCTAACTTCATAACAGCACTCACTAACTCTCTGAACACGCACATCACTAAACTCCTAACAGCACTCCTAAACTGCTCCTAACCACTCCTAACAGCACTCCTAACTAGGCGCAGAACGTCGCATATTCACAGCAACATAGCCGATGTCCCACTCCAGACGGTACATTATCTCTATTTTATGTATTCTATTGTATCATTTTTCTTCATTTATTCTTCATGTTTTGTTTACATTAGCCATGGACATGTCGGCATGTCCATTACAGGTCATAGCATTACCATAGACATGGCATGTCGCATACAGGTCGTACAATTAGACCATGGACATGGCCATGATCCATACAGGTCGTAAGCATTAGCATATCCATGGCCCGATGTCCGATCACATGGCGTACATTACCATGGACATGGCCATGTCCATACAGGTGCGTAGCATTACCATGAGGACATGGCCATGTCCCATACAGGTCGTACATTACATAGGAATGGCCGATGTCCATACAGGTCAGTACATTACCAATGAGACATGGCCATGTCCATACAGGTCGTAGCATTACCATGGACATGGTTCATGTGCCCATAGAAGGTACGGACATTCCCAATGGACATACATGGTCCCATACAGTCGTACATTACCAATGGGTCATGGCGCATGTGCCATACAGGTACGTACATTACACATGGACATGGCCATGTCCAGTACAGGTCGTGACATTACCATGGACATGCCATGTCCAGATACAGGTCGTACATTACCATAGGAACATGGCCATGTCTCATACAGGTCAGTACATGTACAAATGGACATGGCCATCGTCCATACAGGTCGCGTACAATTACCGATACATCGCATGGCGCATGTCGCATACAGGTCGTACATTACGCATAAGACATGGACATGTCACATACAGGTCGTACATTACCATAGCATGGCCATGTCCATACAGGTCGTACATTAACCATAAGACATGGCCATGTCCATACAGGTCGTACATTACCCATGGACATGGCCATCGTTCATACAGGTCAGTACATTACATGGAACAGATGGCCAGGTCCATACAGGTGCGTACATTACCGATGACCGATGTCATAAACAGGTCGTCCATTACCATAAGACATGGCATGTCCATACAGGCGTACAATTACCAAGACATGGCGCATGTTCGTACAGGTCGTAACATTAGCAATAGACAGTGAGCCAATGTCCATACAGGTCCGTACATTACCAATTAAGACATGACCATGTTCGTGACAAGGTCCGTACATACCATAGACAGGCCAGTGCATAACGGGGCACAGGTCGTACATTACCATAGAACATGGCGCATACAGGTTC